>NW_013666378.1:213304-215772 GCF_000517525.1 Limulus polyphemus | reverse complement strand
AAATCAAACCAAACTAACCCTAACTTAATTATACTTGATATCAATCCTCGTTTTGAAAAAGAGAAAAGCGTAAAACAATATAAAATAATGAAACAAAAACAAATCGAAATAAATAACAAAAAACAGGCTTCCTTTTATTTTACTTTACCGACAAATTAAACAAAAAAAGAGTAATATATATTATAAGCTGCGTAATTAAGAACATAAGCAAACGAAAAAGAAAGTTTTATGTTATTAGAACACTTAACACTTCGCTCTTAAATATGTCATTAACAGTCATTATTAGGAAAACAACGATAAAACAAAGGCCAATAATCAACTTGGTGATCACACTTTATGTTGTGTTAATCAACATTAATACTTGGTGATCACACTTTATGTTGTGTTAATCAACATTAACACTAGGTAATCACACTTTGTGTTCTGTTAATCAAAATTAACACTTGGTGATCACACTTTGTGTTCTGTTAATCAACATTAACACTTGGTAATCACACTTTGTGTGTTCTGTTAATCAACATTAGCACTTGGTAATCACACTTTGTGTTCTGTTAATCAACATTAACACTTGGTAATCACACTTTGTGTTCTGCTAATCAACATTAACACTTGGTAATCACACTTTGTGTTCTGTTAATCAAAATTAACACTTGGTAATCACACTTTGTGTTCTGTTCTTAATTTAACTTTCTAAAAACTTGTATAGTAAACTCTTGATTATCTTAATTAATTGTTTGTTTGTTTGTAATTAACCACAAAGCCACACAATGGGCTATCTGTGCTCTACCCACCACGGGTATTGGAACCCGGATTCTAACATTGTAAGTCCGAAGACATACCGCTGTGCCACTGGGGGGCATCATAATTAATTATTTACATCTATGAAAGTGCATGTATATGAATACATCGTTTTTATGTACATAATGATTCCTTCCGCCATTACTAAAGAACATTCAATTATAATGACGTCATGGGATTTTTACACACTTAGTTTGGCTTACCTTCCTTGTAATGACTTTTTTTTAACAAAATTAATTATTTTGTTTTGTTGTTGTTGTTGAGGAGAGAGGATAATGAATATGACAACTTTCATTAGCTGTTGTAACAACCCGTTATTCGGTATAACAATATTTAAAAAAAAGTCTTCAGTTATTTTTGGTTGATAAAGTTTGTTAAACCTTCAAAAGAAACAGCCGTTCCAACAATCTGTCGCTACGTGTAGTAATGAGCCCCCCTCACAGGATCAGCGATAAGTCTGACGACTTATAACGCTAAAAATCGGGTTTCGATACCCTTGGTGGTCATAACACAGATACCCCATCGTGTAGTTATGTGTTAACAAACAAATAAATTATGTATAATAATATATAAAAAAAAGTTTCAAATTCTTTTGGGTGTTAACGTTTGTTAAACTAGGAACAGATAAAGCCCCCTCCCCCGGTAGTTTAGGTGATCATGGAAACTATGTGTCAAAAATACTGGTGACGAACGAATGGTATTTGAAACAATTGTCACAAAAGTTCGATATAACCGATCAAGTTTGTTTCAATTATTCTATGGCCAGGTGGTTAGGGTGCTCGACTCTCAATCTTTGGGTCGCAGGTTCGAATCTCCGTCCCACTAAACATGCTCGCCCTTTCAGCCGTGGGGGCGTTATAATGTCACGGTCAATTCCACTATTAGATGGTAAAAAGAGTAGCCCAAGAGTTGGCGGTGGGTGGCGATGACTAACTGCCTTCCCTCTAGTTTTTTCACTGCTAAATTAGGGACGGCTAGCGCATATAGCCCTCGTGCAGCTTTGCGCGAAATTCATAACATCAATTCTTCTACCATATTCAATGGCCGCCATAGAAGCTGTATTATAAGTACGGTCGATAAAATTAGGATATTTAAAACAATACTAGTCGTTAAACGGAAGAAAGGCGTAGAAAATCTTCTTTGTTGCATGCCGACAAAAATAACTTCGTGGTTGTGGTATACAAACATGACTTTCCATCGAATGAGTTTGCAATCCCTGAACAGCATAATACTGTGGGTGTGAAGCATGGACATTATAGAGCATTAGTCTATGTATAATACATAAAACATCAAACTAGGTATAATACATAAAACATCAGGCTACGTATAATACATAAAACATCAGGCTACGTATAATACACAAAACATCAGGCTACGTATAATACATAAAACATCAGGCTACATATAATACATAAAACATCAGGCTACATATAATACATAAAACATCAAGTTACGAATAATACATAAAACATCAGGCTACATATAATACATAAAACATCAGGCTACGTATAATACATAAACATCAGGCTACGTATAATACACAAAACATCAGGCTACGTATAATACATAAAACATCAGGCTACATATAATACATAAAACATCAGGCTACGTATAATACATAAAACATCAGGCTACATATAATACATAAAACATCAGGCTACGTATAATAC
>NW_013666378.1:211551-212406 GCF_000517525.1 Limulus polyphemus | reverse complement strand
ACGAAATTCATAACATCAATTCTTCTACCATATTCAATGGCCGCCATAGAAGCTGTATGGTCGATAAAATTAGGATATTTAAAACAATACTAGTCGTTAAACGGAAGAAAGGCGTTGAAAATATTCTTTGTTGCATGCCGACAAAAATAACTTCGTGGTTGTGGTATACAACCATGACTTTCCATCGAATGAGTTTGCAATCCCTGAACAGCATAATACTGTGGGTGTGAAGCATGGACATTATAGAGCATTATTCTACGTATAATACATAAAACATAAAACTACGTATAATACACAAAACACACATCAAGCTACATATAATACATAAAACATCAGGCTACATATAATACATAAAACATCAGGCTACATGTAATACATAAAGCATCAAGCTACATATAATACATAAAACATCAAGTTACGAATAATACATACAACATCAGGCTACATATAATACACAAAACATCAGGCTACATATAATACACAAAACATCAAACTACGTATAATACATAAAACATCAGGCTACGTATAATACCCAAAACATCAGGCTACGTATAATACATAAAACATCAGGCTACGTATAATACACAAAACATCAAACTACGTATAATACACAAAACATCAGGCTACATATAATACACAAAACATCAGGCTACGTATAATACATAAAACATCAAACTAGGTATAATACATAAAACATCAGGCTACATATAATACACAAAACATCAGGCTACGTATAATACATAAAACATCAGGCTACATATAATACATAAACATCAGGCTACGTATAATACATAAAACATCAGGCTACATATAATACACAAAACATCAGGCTACGTATAATACATAAAACATCAG
>NW_013666378.1:208230-210572 GCF_000517525.1 Limulus polyphemus | reverse complement strand
GCAAGCTACATATAATACAATTTATGTATTATATGTAGCTTGATGCTTTATGTATTATATGTAGCTTGCTGCTTTATGTATTATATGTAGCTTGCTGCTTTATGTATTATATGTAGCTTGCTGCTTTATGTATTATATGTAGCTTGATGCTTTATGTATTATATGTAGCTTGCTGCTTTATGTATTATATGTAGCTTGATGTTTAGCATCAGGCTACATATAATACATAAAACATCAGGCTACATATAATACATCAAGCTACATATAATACATAAAGCATCAAGCTACATATAATACATAAAACATCAAGCTACATATAATACATAAAACGCTAATTATATTACACATAGTTTTACTTCTATGTCCATTGAAAGCTGTACTCTTAATGTCTGTTTTCAAACACTAAAAAATTTTTTTGCTTTTCTCAAAAGCGATTTCGTTCCTAACTCGAAATTCGTGTTTCTTCATGACTTAAAGAGCGTAAATATTGAAATGGACATGTCCTGAAATTTGCGTGTTCTGCCTCCGTTTTTTTTTTTTTTCTCTTATATGTAATTGCGTGTATGTATAGCAGACATGTAAAAGCTTTAAACATAATAGCAAACGTTCTAAAATTTAACACCGAGTTCGGTAACGTCGTTCAGACAAAAGGGGGCGCAGCATTAAACGATTGTTGGCGGATAGAAACGTTTTCCGGCACTTGACATACATCTAACTTCTCAAACGTGAAAAAAATCTTCACACGTTTTCTGTTTTTACTTGAGTCTACAAGTCTTGCACCTATTATGTTGTATGCTGTCCACGTCTGACTTTTCGCCTGCCACGTGCGTCCTTCTGTGATGGGTTGAGAATAGCAATTGTTCCTTTCAAAAACATTTCAGACCGAAACCAAAACCCACTGCTTGAAGTACGTTAATCACGATGAAATTTGTTTTCTTTGTTGTAGAATTTTCGTGCAAAGCTACACAAAGGACAACTTGCTCATAGCAATTAGAATTTATACACTAGAGGGAAGGCAGCTAGTCATCACCACCCACCGCCAACTCATGGGCTATTCTTTTACCAACGAATAGTGGGATTGACCGTCACATTATAACGCCCCCACGGCTGAAAGGGCGAGCATGTTTGGTGTGACGAAGATTCGAACCCGCAGATTGCGAGTCGAGCGCCCTAACCACCTGGCCATTTGTGAGCGTAAAAACAACGCTTACAATAAAATAAATACAAAAAAAAGTTTGTATGATAACCAACAATACACGAGATGATACAGCAGCGGTGACAGTAAGAAAAACATCGGTGTCGGTTTATCAGCGAATTGATTAACACAGGCCTGCGAATTTAAACTTCACAAAAGTTGTTTTGGTTTTAATAACGGATTTTTCATAATTCAGCTACTCAGATTTTTAAAATAATATCCATTTCTTTTCTATCACGTAAGGATTTTTTACAGATCTGGAAGAGAAAAACCTCTTACATAGATCAAATTAATATTTCGTTTACCACAATGAACATTTTTTTATTATTATGTTTGTTAACAAAAATACAAACAAACTGAAGAAAATGGAATAACATTGATGTCAAACGAATATACATTCTCATTCATCCTGATTTTTTTTTTATGAAATCTACATCTTTTAGTCTCAAAACTACGTGTTATGGTCTTTCTTTATATATTGCGTTATGACGTTTTGTGGAAAATCTGTACGCGATGGAGAAAAATGGATATCATTTTCGGATTCAGTGTACAGGAATTACTGTGGAACATGTAAAAATATCAAGACAATAAAACCATCGCAGGGATGTGTTATTAGAGTAAGTTTTGCCTAGTTTGAATGTTTAAAATGATAAATAAATACTATCATAAAGAAATATTGGTCTAAAAAAATGTTAGCAAAGAAAGGCCAAAAGATAAGAAAAAACTATCCGAGCATAACGTAATTCTGAAATTAATAAGTATTTATAATATCATGGAAATAAGATAATTAGAATGTTCTATTGCTAATTAATATTAGTATTACCACGAGATTAACGTAACTAAAATATTCTTTGATTAATTAATGTTTGTACTATCATGAAAATAAACGTATATTATCCTGTCATGAATTAATATTTGTAATCACCATGAAAATACATTTGATAATGTTTATTCAAATTCAGTGACTCGACTTTAGATATATTTCCACGACATTATAGTATTGATCTTACACTTACGTTATTATAGATTAATCTGAAAACGTTGGAGTGAAACATGATGTACCTGTGAAAAGTGTTGGAGTAAAACATAATGTACCTGTGATAAGTGTTGTAATAAAACATGATGTACCTGTGATAAGTGTTGGAGT
>NW_013666378.1:200271-207307 GCF_000517525.1 Limulus polyphemus | reverse complement strand
CTGTGATAAGTGTTGGACCAAAACATGATGTACCTGTGATAAGTGTTGGACCAAAACATGATGTACCTGTGATAAGTGTTGGAGTAAAACATGATGTACTTGTGATAAGTGTTGGAGTAAAACATGATGTACCTATGATAAGTGTTGGAGTAAAACATGATGTACCTGTGATAAGTGTTGGAGTAAAACGTTTTATAACAACACTTATCACAGGTACATCATGTTTTATTACAACACTTATCACAGGTACATCATGTTTTATAACAACACTTATCACAGGTACATCATGTTTTATTCCAACACTTATCACAGGTACATCATATGATGTACCTGTGATAAGTGTTGTAATAAAACATGATGTACCTGTGATAAGTGTTGGAGTAAAACATGATGTACCTGTGATAAGTGTTGGAGTAAAACATGATGTACCTGTGATAAGTGTTGGAGTAAAACATGATGTACCTGTGATAAGACATCCATTTAGTGATTAAATGCTAAAAGAAAGCATCTCTGATAATGAATGATAATTCCTTTTTAGATTTCTAGCTCCCCTCACCCCACTCTTGTGTACTTATACTGAACCTTGAGGGTTTCTGACTTGGTCGCTTAGCCCATGAGTCACATAAGGTACTGCTCTGATTGCAAATATCATACAATGGAAGGTAAAATATAAACATTGAGAACGTAGATTTTATCCCTAAATTACACGATATTATCAGGAACACTGACCATCGTACAGGCAATATTAGTAATGAGCTGGGTGTGGCTAACGATTAGCGTACCCGAACAGTGAATTTGAGGATTCGTGGTTCGCTCAGCAATTTGGTACGCTATACATGTGAAGGTCAAATCCAACTATTCGATCTGATAAGGCTTCCTACAGAGTTTGGTGTTGGATCCCTTTGACTAGCTACTTTCATTCTTCTCTGTTCTGTCTATTCGAGATTAGGGACGGCTATGCACAGATAACCCCTTAGTAACCTTGCGCGAAACGCAACTCTGAAACAAACAAGCTTAGCAAGCACAAGAGGGAAGACGAGTGTTAGCGGGATTGAACTGAATTTCTTATTCCAAGCGAGCTGAAGAAAGAGACCACACATAGTATTAACACAAAGTTAAAAGTGGTCTTTGTTGATATCAAGAGCAAATATTGATGACAAGTACACAATACTCTAGGTGTATTCTTCGATTTTGTTTTTCCAATTTCTTAGAAAGCTTGGATTTCAGAGGTCTTACAACCGACTAAGTTTGGAATGTCACGTTTAATATCAGATTTTCAGTTCCCGCTAAGTTTGGAAACTTTTTTGTTGTTGTTGTTGTTGTTATTATTATTGGAAACTTAGCTTTAACACTAACTTTTAACATTTTCGTTTCGTACGTAGAGTTGTATACAAGATACATCAGTCACTAGTTCTAACGTGAGTTAATATTAGAAGTTTGATTTGCTAAGCCAATACGACAATTTCTTTCTTCTTTTTTTTACATTATCTAGAATTCATTTCGTTCGGTAATTGTTTTTCTAGATCTTAAAAAAAAACAAAAAAACGTGCCTGCTTATATGTTAATTTGAAATATTGGTTTCGACTCTACCGAACTCGGCACAAAGCTCAGGAAGTGTTATGAAAGAAATCAATCATTTGGATTTATTACGGTTCACTGATGTCAATTTCATTTCAAGGCTGAAGCTTCCCGTCAGTTTCAGCCAGTAGCTGTGTCTTACCTTCTCTGTCTGAATAATTCTTCACCTTGAGAAAATAACTAGTTTCTGAAATTAGCTAAAAAATAATAATAATAATAATTTAATGTTTTTTTGTTTTAAGTTAAGCACAAAGCTACACAATGGGCTATCTGTGCTCTGCCCACCACGGGTATCGAAACCCGGTTTCTAGCGTTGTAAGTCCGCAGACATACCGCTGTGCCACTAGGGGGCAATCTAATGTTACCGAGGAATGGTTGCATTTAATTTAAAGAATTTAAAACCCGACTTCTAAAATTATCTTCTTAACACAGAGAGAGATATATACTTGCCATTACTAACGAACAAATCAAATGTATTTATATATATATATTCTCGTCTTCTTAATTTCAAATTCTTTCAGGCCCGTTTCTGTCACGTAAAGTCTATGATCGTCGTAATATAACAAACGCGACGTTATAAGTGTAAAATTAGGAGGGCGAAGGTACCAAAGAAAGCACCCAGAGACATCATTTTTGTGACGCAACTTCCTGGAGTTGCTTAAAAGTTACACATTTTATTTAGAACCATATATTTTCTGTATTTCTTTTTATCATTCTGAACGACGATTTATGCAACACGTGGCCTGGTCAGAGATTCTAAGGTTCAGACATAGCTGTTCCCAATTTTAAAACTGCTAACAACAACCACCTCCTAAACGGCTTTAACTATAAAAATTATAACGTCCATACAGTTGAAAGAGCGGATGCGTGCTCAGCGACAAGTCGCGGCTTGAGCCTTGGACCTCTCAATACGATACGAAAGGCCCAGATGTTACGGAAAAACATACTGTTGTCAATTGTTGTTCGTGAATTATGAATTTGTTCAGATGAAAAAGTTCAGAATATTTTCTCTGAGGAACATAAAATAATAAGATTCTAGTTTGATATACAGGAAAGAATGTTTTAAAGTTGAGGTATTGTAAAAGTTTCTGCTCCGTCATGTGAAATGAGAAACATCATTTTAGTCAGGTTGTAACTCAGATAGTCCATTCTGACTAGGATTCAAAACCTAGTTAAATAGGTTCATATATGGGAAGCTTCAAGGAAGCAAAATAACATCACATCAAGAGATGGTACACGTCCTTTGGATAAGAAAGAAAGGTAAAATAACAACCTTTCTTTCTTATCCAAAAGACGTGTACCATCCCTGATGTGGTGTTATTTTACCTTTCTTCTTATCCAAAAGACGTGTACCATCTCCTGATGTGGAAGATAACACCACATCAGGAGATGGTACACGTCTTTTGGATAAGAAAAAAGTTAAAATAATATCACATCAGGGGATGGTACACGTCTTTTGGATAAGAAAGAAAGGTAAAATAACATTACGTCAAGAGATGATACACGTCCTTTGGATAAAAAAAAAAGGTTATTAGTTGCTTGAAAGAAGATATACAAGATATCCGAAACTTATGTTAACAAATTTATGGTCATTTAGTTATAAATGTGTTGAAATATTAAATGTACCTGCATTAGTCTAAGTCATTTTTGTAACCATTGTAGCAGAGGATCAAGGATTCTGTTCAAGAAACACAAAGAAAGCATTTTGTTAATCTAATTTCTGGATATCCTGTATTACTTTAAATAATAACACACATTGACGTCTAAGTTTTTTGAAGTACATGAGACACACCAGCAGTAAATAAACTAAACAAGATATATTTACAACTCAGTTGTCTAAAGTATGCAAGAAAGTCAGCAAATCAAACATATGATTAAGGATATTTGAAACTGTTAGTTGTGTTGCACAGAGAAAGATACAATTTGTAGTTTTCTTTCATACTGTCTCGTTTACTGCTATGTGTGAAACAGAAATACACTAGCTTAGGAATTGATCTAAAGTGTTGAGAAAATCAAGTTAAAGCATTTGAAAGTCGTTATATATTTCAATTTACTTAGCAAGGCCAGGTGGTTAGGGCGCTTGATTCGCTATCTGAGGGTCGCGGGTTCGAATCCCGTCCCACCAAACATGCTCACCCTTTCATCCGTGGGGACGTTATTTAGAAGTGGTAAACTAGAGGGAAGGCAGCGAGTCAACACCACCTACCGCCAACTCTTGAGTTACTCTTTTACCAACGAGAATTGGGATTGACCGCCTTGGGGGCGTTATTATGTTACGATCAATCCCATTATTCGTTGGTAAAAGAGTAGCCCAAGAGTTGGCGGTGATTACTAGCTTCCTTCCTTCTAGTCTTACACTGCTAAATTACGGACGGCTAGCGCAGATAGCCCTCGTGTAGCTTTGTGCGAAATTCTAAACAAACCGAACTAACACAGTGAAAGGTAGTTAGTGCCATCTATTGGTTGAAACGTTTTGGATGTGAACTTAAAGCAAGCACATTGTTAAATCCCCATACTAGTGATAAAGTTCATTTCAGATATGTTGACTTTCTACTGACAGAAACGACGTTTCGTAGCTGTTAATCCACGTAGTTATTCTATATTCGACAACTACCTCAGTATACAATGCTGGTATATCATGATCGGGGCACTTCTAAAATAAAATACAGCACTATTCCAATTAAAATTGCAAGGTTTAAATCGGATTCATTTTCTCGAGTTCACGTAGTTAGTACATTGAGCGATTTTAGCATTACGCGGTATCGTCTAAATGTTTAGAGAATTATGGTGTCTGTGCACTGGTTTGCAACATGCGCTGTGACGAAAAGGAAACATTTTTTTCTACTTTGTCTATGTAGGTTTAGGTTTGTTTCATTGCTCATTTCTTCTCTTCTTCTTCTTCTTTCCGTTTTTTTTTTTTTTGTCGTATATTATAAAGTCTGTGAAGCATTAAGGTGTCCAAAACAAAAGAGCCAGTATCCATGCTGGCTTTTCTATTTTTTTTATTTTTTCGCTATTTAACAGATACCTGAATTACCTTTTCCCGCGTTCCCACTGGAGTTGGAGTAATACGTTCTGAAAGTCTCTAAGAACACACTCACTCTGGAATCACAAACTTAGATCAACAAGCGAATGACTTTGAAAAGTTTGCAGAAAGAATAGGATCAGTAAGGTATTAAATATGTCTGGAAAATATTCTCTTATATATGTACACGTGTGTGTGTGTGTGAAACACTAAAGTAGAAATTATGATAACAAGCGTTAGTAAAAGAATATTGATAAAAACACGATAGATAGTAAAAATAAAGGTTCGAACGATGGAATACAAGAGATTGTACTTCATCTCCGTAACGACCTTAAACCCAACTAGTTGGGAGTCGGTCGGTATTTTTACACCCGGATCGTCGACCCAGACGACAACCATACAGGACGAGCATGTTCGGCTACGGGAAACCGAACTCGCAACCCTCAGTTAAACGCCCTAACCACCTAGCCATGCCAGGCCCACAAGGATTTCAGTGGTTGTTAAAGGAAACAAGGCCCGGCATGGCTAGGTGGTTAGGGAGCTCGACTCCCAATCTGAGGGTCGTGGGTTCGAAACTCCTTCTCACCAAACATGCTCTCCCTTTCAGCCGTGGGAGCGTTATAATGTGACGGTCAATCCCACCATTCGTTGGTAAAAGAGTAGCCCAAGAGTAGGCGGTGGGTGGTGATAACTAGCTGCCTTCCCTCTAGTCTTACACCGCTAAATTAGGGACGGCTAGCGCAGATAGCTCTCGTGTAGCTTTGTGCGAATTTCAAAACAAACACACAAAGAAAACAAATATTTATAACATTTTATTTGTAGTAGTTTGAGTTGTTAAAGAAGTGACTAACTAGAAAAGGTTAGGGGTTAACCTTTATCTTAGTTGGTAAAGCACTCGCCTGACTTGTGATAGATCTCGGGTTCGAATCTGAGCCAAGGAAATAATTGTCACACCGTACAAATTGCCTATAGAAACAAGATCACGTTGCGAATGTACGTTTGGATACAGTGGTGGTGAATATTATAAACATTTTGAATATGTCCAATAAGCAATTTCTGGTTTTAAGTTCATTAGTCCTCAAATTACTAACTCGTTTATATACTGTTTAATACCAGTGGTTCCACATACTGAGTGGCAAAATCAGTGATCAGAAGTCAGATCAGAGTTAGCATTTCATTAGGATACATAGAAAAAAATGAATTTTTTTTGTCACCAGTTGCAAGTCAATTGGTTCAACAGAAACAAAATGGCGGCCGTTTACATTCAGTCCAAAGGTAGCTGTAGTGTGCAAAAAAAAGAAAAGAAAAGATTTTTACCAATACAAATAAGAATATTATCAAAGATTATTTTAACATATCTTATCACTCAAAGCAAATCTCATGTAGATTATAATTCTATTTGAATATTTATTATTTCTGAAAACAAATCAACTAATGAAAAGTGGTAAAAGGCCGGAATTTCCTCATAATTGACCATGATGCCTAGCCCTCAGTTTTGAGCAGACTAAGCAATACGAGTTGAGGAGGTGTTGGAATATGGGAGTCACATGTCAATAAATATCTTTCTGAATATAATGAGGGAAAACGATATATGTTGTGAATATGACATAAGGCTTTTTTTTATTCTTGTTAAATGTTCAATAAATGTTCTAATGTTCTAAACGTTCTAATGTTCTATTAAATGTTCTAATGTTCTAAACTTTCTAATGTTCTATTAAATGTTCTAATGTTCTAAACGTTCTATTAAACGTTCTAATGTTCTATTAAATTTTCTAATGTTCTAAACGTTCTATTAAACGTTTTAATGTTCTATTAAATGTTCTAATGTTCTATTAAATGTTCTACAAATGTTAAATGTTCTAATGTTCTATTAAATGTTCTAAACTTTCTAATGTTCTATTAGATGTTCTAATGTTCTAAACGTTCTAATGTTCTATTAAATGTTCTAATGTTCTAAACGTTCTAATGTTCTATTAAATGTTCTAATGTTCTAAACGTTCTATTAAACGTTCTAATGTTCTATTAAATGTTCTAATGTTCTAAACGTTCTAATGTTCTATAAATGTTCTATGAGAATAATTTCATTTAACCTGTGGATTATGTAAGTCCACGTGGGTATAATAGCCTTACGACGGAGCCTTTTGCAACGGAAATTAAACTACAGGGCTACTGTCAAAATGCACTGCCATTATGTATAGAGCATGAGTGGATGTCGACATGGGCTATAACAATGTGGTAGAGTGTAACGTAATAAACCTCTGTATACCACATTGTTATATATTATATACTTTACTATGATACGCTATACTTTACTTCCTGTACGTAGTCCCTTGTTTCTGACCTTTTAAGAACAATTAGAATGCTTGGACTGTATCTATAATTAATAGAAACACCGCCATAGGAGCAGCTGTTCAGTCAGGATCTTGGCAAGCT
>NW_013666378.1:198275-199376 GCF_000517525.1 Limulus polyphemus | reverse complement strand
TGATGTGCTTCTGTATTTCGGGTTTGTTACTGGCTTCTTCTCACTGGATATTGGCGACCAATTTGATGTGCTTCTGTATTTCGGGTTTGTTACTGGCTTCTTCTCACTGGATATTGGCGACCAATTTGATGTGCTTCTGTATTTCGGGTTTGTTACTGGCTTCTTCTCACTGGATCTTGGCGACCAATTTGATGTGCTTCTGTATTTCGGGTTTGTTACTGGCTTCTTCTCTCTGGATCTTGCATCATAACTTGGTGAGCAAGCCCATCTCTTTCTTTCTGTAACTTGCATCCTGAGGTTTCTTTTTTTTTTAAAGTTTCAGACTTTCTCCGTGACAAGTCACTTTTCCGTTTGGCAATTTTTGGCATGGTGATTTTCGATGTTTTTTTTTATCACTTTATACTCACACAGAATTAAAAATATATATACTTTTGTAACTTACGAAGATCGAATTAGTACAAAATTCCTGCAAATTTGTATGCAACGAACTCCGTACGAAGGACTTGCGATTTCTTCGGTCACAGAACAATTCAATTCATAGCGTACGCTTGGATTCTCCAGTAGAAAAAAAAAAGTCACTTTTATTCTATAATGTCATAATGATTCTCCACTAGGAGGACTCACTTTGAAATTCTGCACATTGAAAACACTTTACCACAATTTAAAAGTTTTATTACAAAACTGTTTTCGTTGATAACAATAAATGTGTAAAATTAATGTTCATTATTACAAAGGAAAGAAGAAGCATGTCTCCATTAAGGAAAAAAAATGTTATAAAATAAGGTCCTATTGTTTCTGTTTTAATTTTAGCGAGGGCCTATTTGATAACATTTTTTATTTTGGTGTGATATAAAGCTGTTATTGACTTATTTCTTTAAAAAGTGGACACATACACATATACTCAAATGTAATAAAACTTTGTTAGGAATTTCCCATCATAATGTTGAAAAATCGTGCGAAGTTTCATTCCAATCGGACTTAAACTGTGGGAGGAGTTTTGCGGACAAACGGACATTAGCCTCTTATATATAGATAGGTGTTCCTTCACTCTTATTATTGTATTTTAGATGAAAGCCTGTTTTATATTACTTAGCTCTTTCC
>NW_013666378.1:189605-197467 GCF_000517525.1 Limulus polyphemus | reverse complement strand
CAAACCATCACTTGTAAATACCCCCCCAGTGGCACAATGGTACGTCTGCGGACTTACGACTCTAGAATCCAGGTTTCGATACCCGTGGTGGGCAGAGCACAGATAGCCCATTGTGTAGGTTTGTGCTTAATTACAAACAAACCATCACTTGTAAATACCCCCCCAGTGGCACAATGGTATGTCTGCGGATTTACGACGCTAGAATCCAGGTTTCGATACCCGTGGTGGGCAGAGCACAGATAGCCCATTGTGTAGCTTTGTGCTTAATTACAAACAAAGCTACTCGAAATTTATCTGCGCTAACCGTCCCTAATTTTGAAGTGATACTCTAAGTTTAAGGCAGCCATTCAATATCACCTACCGCTAACTCTTGAGCTACTCTTTACTAACGAATAGTGGAACTGATCGTCACATCATAACGCCCTCTTGGCTGAAAGTGCGAGCATGTTTGGGGACAGGTTTCAATCCCGCGACACACAGATTGCAATTCGAGCACCTTAACCACTAAACCATGTTAGGCCTATGTGTAATTATAAGTACTTCGGATAACAAGTTATAAAGTTTGCAACAAAAAAACACGTAGGGAATGTCCAACATATTTGTTTGTTAAATAAGAATAACAACGTAATGAGCCTAAAACAACATGAAAAATCCCTGTTAACTAACTACAAAAAAGTATTAAATAAAGATTTGGTTCAGCTTGATGAGAGAGAGAGAGAGACGATGAAGAAATGGAACAAAAAATATACAGTGAAAAAGAAGTGTTTCTGTTGAAGATACAAACAACATGTCCTAATCAGGAATCTCATTAGGGAGCCAACCGAAGCGCGTAATTTAGGGCTACGCTAGTGGGTGTAAGCGTGTTAGCTAGGAATTCGGAGCATGATAAAGCAATAGATTGGTTGATTACAGGTAATTTTCTCTGTTGTTTTACGTAATGTTGACATCCTCATTCTCGGCAAAGATTCTATCTTTATAAAGCCATTGATCTCGATCACGTGATACTTGCCTCTCTCTTTATTTCGGATTGTAGCAGAAATTTTCTTTCCTTCCACGTCGAGCACAGACTAGACCTTTCATTTCAAGTGTGCATTCAATTATTAGCACAGTAAGGTGTATAAATCGAAAGGATAGGGTAATCACAGAAATAAAATGTAAATAATGTAGTATGCGTAAGAAATCGTGATCATTAAACCTATATTTCGAACTACATTTCAGTTCATGTTTAGTATACATATAAGTTGTTGTTGTTGCCCCCCAGTGGCACAGCGGTATGTCTGCCGACTTACAACGCTAGAATCCGGGTTTCGATATCCGTGGTGGGCAGAGCACAGATAGCCCATTGTGTAGCTTTGTGCTTAATTACAAAACAAACAAACACACAATAAGTTGTTGTTACTATCTTAGTGCAAAGCTATACAAAGGGCCTTTTGCACTCTGTCCACCGCGAGCAATCGAGCCCAGAATTTTAGCGTTGCAAGTCCGTACACTCAGTGCTGACTGACCGGGCGGGACCCATACATAAAGATAAAGAATTTTCTTAGGCATAACGTTTTCAGATATTTTTTTTTTATTTCATGAAATTAATATTTATCCAAGACACCATTGTTTTTTGTATTATTGTGTACGCTAAAAGTTTTAGACAAACTGGATAGGCTTACTTTTGAACTGCATCAAGCAAGACATTAAAAACTGTCACACATGCTTGGCTCAGATCTTGATTCTTCTCATGTGTGTCCAACTTGCTAGATGGTGTAATGAACTTGTCTGAATGAGTTTTCTGGGATGTTAAATATATGTGGAGATAGATAAGTCGGAAACTCTGGTTTCTCCATTTTTTTTTAATGGGATTTGCATGATGATGTGGAATTATGGGAAATTTAATTAAGCCTAGAATTGCAATATAGCTCTAAGTATTGGTTTAATTTTGTTTGTTTGTTATTAAGCACAAAGCTACACAATGGGCTCGCTGTGTTCTGCCCACCACGTGTAGTGAAACCCGGATTCTAGCGTTGTAAGTCCGCAGACATACCGCTGTGCCACTGTGTCACAGAAACGATCAACTGAGAATAAAGAGAAAGTGTTAGTGCCTGTAGACATTTTGTGGCTGTAGACATTTTGTGCCATTTATCAATTACAACTTTACTTCGTCATTTTCAGTAAAAGTGATTTTGTTACAATTTATTTCGTTTGTACCTTGTTAGACTTATTCGCACCTCACATCTTCGAACATGTTATTTTATAGTTTAATAGATTTTCAATATATAGTTTATTTACCGTACCCAGTTCTTCTGAGAATACCATAGTTCCATATTTCAGTCAGGGCCGTAGGAAACGGTAAGGCAAGTCATGCCATGGCATGTATAACAACAACTTATGTATTAAAACTCATGCCATGGCATGTATAGCAACAACTTATGTATTAAAACTCATGCCATGGCATGTATAGCAACAACTTATGTATTAAAACTCATGCCATGGCATGTATAGCAACAACTTATGTATTAAAACTCATGCCATGGCATGTATAGCAACAACTTATGTATTAAAACTCATGCCATGGCATGTATAGCAACAACTTATGTATTAAAACTCATGCCATGGCATGTATAGCAACAACTTATGTATTAAAACTTGTATGCAGTATTTGGAGTTAAAATGGCTGAAGATTCAATCTCATAGCATTACATTTTCAAACATTTTACTGGGGAACATGCCCCCAGACTCCCATAGAAATGGCATCCTTTGCATGCTGGTAGTGTGCTTTGCACACATCGTGTTTAGCTATGACAATAGCCTGACCACTCCAAAATTCCTTCTACGGCGATGGTTTTAATACATCCGTCTGGAGCTTCTTTTTTTTTCATCCTACGCTTTCTGATACTTGTTTTATAGGGCCCCGGCATGGCCGGGTGGTTAGGGTGCTCGACTCGCAATCTGAGGGTCGCAGTTTCGAATCCTTGTCCTACCAAACATGCACGTCCTTTCAGTCGTGGGGTGTTATAATGTGACGGTCAGTCCCACTATTCGTTGTTAAAATAGTAGCCCAAGAGTTGGCGGTGGGTGGTGATGACTAACTGCCTTCCCTCTAGTTTTTTTCACTGCCAAATTAGGGACGGCTAGCGCAGATAGCCCTCGTGTAGCTTTGCGCAACTTTCAAAACAAACTTGTTTCGTATTTATTGTTTTATTTCATAGTTTTGTTTTCGGGTAAAACTGTGCTCTAAAAAGGTCTATAAATTTTGTCGAGATTAAATGACAACACCATGCACTACCATAATGGTAAATTGAAAGATTATCCCAGTTAAAATTGACAACAATATTACGTAGATAGCGAAATCATTTATCGTAAATGCAATCAATTTCAAATGTTGTTCGAGGAACTGGAAATACGAAGTTTGCAGACTTAACTAGTGGTGTATCGCTAAGTTAAACGTAGGAATTATAACGCAGAAACAGCTGGGAGAAAACAGCGTAATTTAGCGATATGATAAATGACTGCAGAAATTCGGGCCTTTACATATATGCATGTTGCTTTACTGGATCTTAAAACGAACAGAGGAGGCTAGAAAAGCACACACGTGTACTCGTATGTGTATTTCAATACATAAAGCCTCTAATCCATCCACGTGTCCCTACGGTTTCAAAGCACGTGGTACGTGAGAAACGGATGAATGGGAAACTATATATATATATATATATATAACTAATTAGTTACATTTCCAACAGCAAGGTTTATCGTTACTTTAGATATACTACTAGTAGTCGTTAAATTAGTTATGTTTCAGACAAATTAATATGTAATGAAATTACAGAAGGGCGAAGAATAGATGAAAAAGTAGGGGAAAATGGCAGTTAACAACATAAGTCATGTAGATAGGTAGAAGGACTGATCAGAAAACAGGGAAGTATTTGGTATGGGATATTTCTAATACGAACAACAACACCTTATGTGACTTATGGGTTTAATGGTTAAATCAGAGAGTCCAAGGTTCAGGCATCTTTAATTTAGAACTACTGTCAACATAAAGGAGAACAGCACCCTTCCTTGCTGTTATTATAAATCGAATAAAAATTTAATTGTTATAATTATTATAATTGTTAGCAGTTGATAGTAGGCATGTCGAACATTCACGGTTCGAACCATAGACCTTCCAAACTGCAATCTGGCACATTTAATGAAGAGTGAGTTTTATTTCATATATTCATGCAACGCTACGCAAGGAATATCTCAATCATTTTGTAGAAGGAAGCCAGAACTCAACTTTTTTGTCTACTTTAATCAAATAGTGGGATTTTACTGTCACTTTTATAACGCAGCCACGGTCCCAAAATTCGAAGAGCAATTTTGTGGTAACGGAATGCGAACCATGGACTATCGGATTCACAGACCAACACGTTAAATAGAAAGACCGGTGTTTCGAAACATTGAGAGAAAGATAAACATAAAAACATATGGTAGGATACCTTTTTCTTAATTTATGTCTACTTTTTACGTTAGTTTTGTTTAAATCATTTGGTAGGTGACAAAATACTTGCTTTCTAAGAAAGGTGTCAATTTATGATATATTGCAAGTGCTTCAAGTCATTTATGGTTTGTACAACCTGTTATTGGATGGAAATAATATCTGTAGTTAGGCTTCATTGAAGTGTCCTGTGCTAACTTAAGTCGTTATCAGTTGTATTTTTACGAATTGTCTTTCTCTCTCTATATATATATATATAATTGAAAAAAGAAAGAATGCCCTAGCGAGATGTAAAACAATTATAGAATAAAACTTTTTCTTCAGCCTTTACTGCTTCGTAGGAGCTTCGGCGTTCCCTCAAAAGCATCTCGATAAAAGGATTTTAGAAACTTCTAAAGAACTACTGCGCACATTACTAGAATGTTCTAAGATTTTTAGAGGAACATCAGAAACAAATATACAACTATATAAAATCGAATTTAAGACATATTAGTTGAAAGTAAAGTTAGCTTTCCTAAGGATCTAGAAGCTGTAATCTCGTGACCATCTGATTCTGTAATTTGGCCACACAAGGCTGTGGGAGTGTATGTGTCATCGAGTAGCGAACCATGAAACCTCGGGCACGCTAATCAGTAAGTCAAGACCGCCTCATTTTCATGTTAAATAACTCAGACTCAACTAAATGAAAAACGCACCCCAACGTTACAAATTATTGTCCGCTTTATAACGTTCTGGTACTTTTTAATTTGATTAACTTATGCACAAATATCATCTTTTTTTTATCATAGCTATTACCTTGAACTCTTCACTTGAATCAGAGAGTAGTCTGACAGCACACGAGCTCCTCTCACTAAACATGAAACATATTCCTTTATTATGGATATTTCTGATCAGCTGATCACTGCACTTACGAGCTATATCAAATCTGATCAATCCAGCTAGATCGATAATAGTGCCATAATAAGTTTTATTCGTCTGCCACGATTGGGAAGCAACTGATCAAAAACATCAATAAGAGCAAATACGTTTCGTATTGGGTACAAATGAGTTCGTTTCTTGTAGTTAGTTACACAGGAACTCAAATCACTATCTGGTTGTATTTTCACTTTGTTGGCTTTGTTTTCGGGCGTGCCTAGGAGCATCATCATCATCCTGTGGTATATATTAATTAACACTCTGATTGCTTTTTCATTTAGTCTGGTCTTCACAGAAATATCGTTCTCATTAGAAGTTGTTACATGACCCCCGAATTTACCCTGCTTGAACTGTTGTGCGAAAATCACTAAAACTCGTGATCCATGAGCAAAGAAACAAAACGACTCTTCTGGCCAATTCTTTGATAGCCAGTTGTTTATTTGCCTTGGCTTCTTTTAACCTGGTTTCAATCTGGTGATCAACGATTTTTAAAGCTTATTAACCAAACTTGATTTTTAAACTGGTTTTCTGTAACCAATTATGTCAGGTTTACAACGATCTAAAAGCTTTTTAACCAAAGATGATTTGGTTTTTAAACTGGTTTTATATCCTTTCTGTACCTTTGAGCGAATATCCAAAACAAACATTATATATATGCACTAGCCTCAGCGTTTTTATGTATAAAGTGTAGAAGGTATTCCAAAGTGCAACAAACAAATATTAAGTCAACGGAAGGTTCTGGAGATGCTATGTGAGGTTATAAGTACAACAAACAAATATTAAGTCAATGGAAGGTTCTGGAGATGCATGTGAGGTTATAAGTGCAACAAACAAAAAGTAAGTTAACGGAAGGTTCTGGAGATGCATGTGAGGTTAATATGCAATCATTTAAAGAAATTAGAACCATGTGTACAGCAAAAACAGAGTTAATTGCTTGTTCTTACCGGTAAATCTTTGTTTGTTTTAGCCTTGCTGCGCAAAACTAAACAAAGGGCTATCTGCGAATAGCCACTTCTAACTTATAATGGTTGGAGACGGCTTGAATGGGTAATGGATAAAAACTTTAATATAAGTTTTTAGTCATTACCCATTCAAGCCGTCTCCAACCATTATTAGTCTCAAAGTGGGTTCCTCGTCATCGAATTTGAATTCATCACTTCATACTTAGAACTGATAGACTAGAGGAAAGCAGTTAGTCAAAAGCACCTACCATCAACTCCTGGGCTACTTTTCTGGGCGAACAATTGTATTTTTACGTCATTTTATAGCGCATCCACGGCCCCAAATGGCGGACACGAACCAAGAATTATCGATTTAATAGCCCAAAAAGGCACGCTAATGAATAGGGCACTATCTGCCCAGGCTACCCAAAATAAGTAGGTGGGAACATTGACTTTCAACCAATATTAGTCTACAATATCATATAGACTATAGTTGCACATGCATTTCACCAATACTTATTGGTGAAATGGATCTTCAGTTATATTCTATACAATATTGGTGAAATGGATCTTCAGTTACATTCTATACAATATTGGTGAAATGGATCTTCAGTTACATTCTATACAATATTGGTGAAATGGATCTTCAGTTACATTCTATACTTATATAGAATGTAAGTGAAGATCCATTTCACCAATAATATATATATATATAGAGTAAAGTTGAAGATCAATTAAAATATATATCTACAGAAATGTACAGTTGCATCTTAGAATTTACAGACGATTGAAATTCATGGTATTTGCATGAAAAAAAAGGGTATGTTCAAAAGCTACAGTCCAGTCATGTGGTATTTAGCGCTCTCTATAAACATTTTAACGAAGCTTTTAGAAATGGCAAAATTCAGCAAATTTTGAAGTTGTTTAGTATAGCCATCGGCTCTATCACAGAGACCCAGATAGCGCGGAATTGAGTTTCTGAGAGGGAAATTGGATATGGTAAACCGCATCGGGACGACAGCACGTGGTCTTGCATCTAAATCTTAATTTTTAATGTTAATTCCTTTAGATATTAAGTATGTTTTAAATAATTATGTTTACAACAAACGTGTACAGTCACAGAAACTCTCAAAGCTACTGCTAACAAATGACTTGGAGCAGTCACACTGCTCTCTTTCAGTACCTCAGTATCTGTACTCTTTAAACTCTAGAAGAAACTCCTGACTTGGAGCAGTCACAATTGTTCTCTTTCAGTACCTCAGTATCTTTACTCTTTAAACTCTAGACAAAACTCCTGACTTGGAGCAGTCACAACTGTTCTCTTTCAGTACCTCAGTATCTGTACTCTTTGAACTCTAGACAAAACTCCTGACTTGGAGCAGTCACAACTGTTCTCTTTCAGTACCTCAGTATCTGTACTCTTTAAACTCTAGAAGAAACTCCTGACTTGGAGCAGTCACAACTGTTCTCTTTCAGTACCTCAGTAGCTGTACTCTTTAAACTCTAGAAGAAACTCCTGACTTGGAGCAGTCACAACTGTT
>NW_013666378.1:188013-188739 GCF_000517525.1 Limulus polyphemus | reverse complement strand
TCATTGTATAAATACTCTGTATGTTTAATTGTGAAGTCCGAACTGGAAGAACGGTTCTGCAGTTTTTACTTGTACAAAGTTGTTAGGCCTGAACTGCTTGCATTTAAAGTAGGCACAATGAGTCTACGTCTATATATTCTAATATACAAGAGTAAGTCTAACCACGAAATCCACTTTAGCTTCGTTGTTTAAGTAGCTGACGTCACAACTGGCACGTTCCTAACTGGGTTTTATTTTTCCGCACTTTAAAAAATACATACTTATTAATTGTGTAATAAAGTAATGTAGTGTAACAGCACTGGGGTTTAATGTATGTGTATATAATTCAAAACGTAATTTACTAATATCATATCCTTCTTGTCGTTGTTCAATGTTGTAAACATACTTTGTTGGAATTATTTTAGATTTGACAATATCCGTCGATGATCTAAACATACATAGTTATACAATAATCTAAATATACAGAGTATTTATACAATAATCTAAACATACAGAGTATTTATACAATGATCTAAGCATACAGAGTATTTATACAATGATCTAAACATACAGAGTATTTATACAATGTAATAAACATACAGAGTATTTATACAATAATCTAAACATACAGAGTATTTATACAATAATCTAAACATACAGAGTATTTATACAATGATCTAAACATACAGAGTATTTATACAATGATACTTTCTACAAGTAAAAGCAGCAGAACCGTTCTTCCAGTTC
>NW_013666378.1:185273-187340 GCF_000517525.1 Limulus polyphemus | reverse complement strand
ACAATGATCTAAGCATACAGAGTATTTATACAATGATCTAAACATACAGAGTATTTATACAATAATCTAAACATACAGAGTATTTATACAATGATCTAAACATAACAGAGTATTTATACAATGATCTAAACATACAGAGTATTTATACAATGTAATAAACGTCTTTTTTTAATGTGTCTACTCTGGTTAATTTAATTACTGGGAAAAACAACTAACAGTTTGTTTGTTTTGAATTTCGCGCAAAGCAACATGAGGGCAATCTGCACTAGCCGTCCCTAATTTAGCAGTGTTAGACTAGAGGGAAGGAAGCCAACTCTTTGGCTACTCTTTCTTCAACGAATAGTGGGATTGACCGTCACATTATAACGCCACCACGGCTGAATGGGCGAGCACGTTTGGTATGACGGGGATTCGAACCCGCGACTCGAGCGTCCGAACCACCTGGCCATGCCGGGCTGTTATAAGAAAGTCGGTTAAATCTCACAATTCGATTGTACTAGAGTAGCCCAAGAACTGGCGGTGAGTGTTGTCGGCTAGCTGCCTTCCATTTAGTCTGTTATTTCAAATTAAGGAAAGCTCGTGAGTTTTCAAAATAAATAAATAATACAAGTATATGAGTTTTGTAAGATGTATGATAATCACTTTCAAAATGTTGACATTATTGCCAACGACGCGCTTTGGATAAGTTAAATTTGTTTATTGAATTTCGCGCAAAGCTACACGAGGGCTATCTGCGCTAGCCGTGCCTAATTTAGCAGTATAAGACTAGAGGGAATGCAGTTAGTCATCACCGCCAACTCTTTTACCAACGAATAGTGGGATTGACCGTCACATTATAACACCCCTACGGCTGAAAGAGCGAGCATGTTTGGTGTGACGGGGATTCGAACTCGCGACCCGCAGATTGCGAGTCGACCTCCCTAACCACTTGGCCATGCCGGGTCTGGGTAAGTTAAAATTTCGTTGTTGTGATGGTTTGAAACACGTAATTCAAAGTATCGGCTACGACAAAAACAAAGCCTCGATAATTAAGTAAATAAGAACATTGTAAGCGAAGTAGAAAGTCCATCAACTATTTAAGACTAATTCTTTACAAACTAGTTTATTTTTATGAAGATGCGATCTTTTTTTTTAACCCTGAAAAACAAATGATTAGAAACAAAAGGGGGGATTTAATTTCTAAACAGTATTCACTTGCTTAGCGCCAGGATAAATTCTGCTGAAAATAAAAAAAGATATTTCACGAGAACAAAAACAATTATTAAAGCGTCTAGATTCTCGGAAGGAGTTTGTAATTCCGTGTACGCAGCAGAACTCCAAGACTTTCGTAGAAAATAGTTGATCGTGTTATTATTTTATACAATAATTCGAATAAAATTTCGACGGAAAGTGGTGAATATGCAGGGATAAAAATACGACCAACAAATAAATTAACATTATTTTGACCATGATTACCACGTGCAGTGTTCTTCCGATAAAGCAATTTAGCAAGCATATGTTCGACTGTTCTGTTTGAGGAACATTTTAAATGAGCTTCTAATGATTTTTTAAGAGACGATTTCTCCGGCGAAACATACATGTTTGGCTGCTTGCACTCCCTCTTCCGCGCGAATGTATAATTAGATTTTTATCTATATAATCCTATAAACAAGTGTACGTGCTTAAAACCCGTGTATCGTGCTAGGCGCCAAATAAAATAAACATGTATTAAATACGTAAACAGCAGTTGCTGTTTTGTTTATAAAGTTTGTTTAAAATGCATATAGCAATTAGTTGCTGGCCTGGTATGACCAGGTGGTTAGGGCGCTCGACTAGTAATCTGAGGGTCGCGAGTTTGAATCCCCGTTCCATCAAACGTGCTCGCCCTTTTAGCCGTGGGAGCGTTATAATGTGACGGTTAATCCCACTATTCGTTGGTGAAAGAGTTGGCGGTGGGGGGTGATGACCAGCTGCCTTCCCTCTAGTTTTACACTGCTAAATTAGGGAGGGCTTGTGCAGATACCCCTCGTGTAGCTTTGCGCGAAATTCAAAACAAACAACAAACAATTAGTTATGGATCAAGTGAAC
>NW_013666378.1:183280-185135 GCF_000517525.1 Limulus polyphemus | reverse complement strand
TATTAAATACGTAAACAGCAGTTGCTGTTTGTTTATAAAGTTTGTTTAAAATGCATATAGCAATTAGTTGCTGGCCCGGTATGACCAGGTGGTTAGGGCGCTCGACTAGTAATCTGAGGGTCGCGAGTTCGAATCCCCGTCCTATCAAATGTGCTCGCCCTTTTTAGCCGTGGGAGCGTTATAATGTGACGGTTAATCCCACTATTCGTTGGTGAAAGAGTAGCCAAAGAGTTGGCGGTGGGGGGTGATGACCAGCTGCCTTCCCTCTAGTTTTACACTGCTAAATTAGGGAGGGCTTGTGCAGATACCCCTCGTGTAGCTTTGCGAGAAATTCAAAAACAAAACAAACAAACAATTAGTTATGGATCAAGTGAACAAACACTTTGCAGCTCATATAAAACTTTATAGGGTTTTCCCTGCACGGCAATATGGTGTTCTACGTAACTGTAATCAATGCACAGGGTGGTCCAAAATTATATTTCCTATTTTAAAATTCAATAATTAAATAACTAAAGAAATACAATCATACAGTTTTATACCCTGCAGTTTCAAACGGATTTTACTGATATTTCGATAGACTTCTACGTGTGCACAATCAATAGCTATCAGCACGCATAACGGCACGTTCGCGGCAACATATCCACAGTTAAAGTGGCGATGGCATCCGTTATATTGGTCTTTAGCTCCGTGATGTTTGCTATAGGCGTGCGATACACGATGTCCTTAACATACCCCCAAAGAAAGAAGTCTAGCGGAAAACGCGGAAGCCACGGAATTGGCCCACCCCGACCAATCCATCCCATTGAGCTTTTTCTTGCGCGGTTGCCATTTTACGGGGTAACACTTCTAACTGAAGTGAAAAAAAACATGACAATAAAAACTGTTTGCGTTGGGCTACAAGATGTTGAAAACTGCACGGTTGCATTTCTTTGGTTACTTGATTATTAAATTATAAAATATGGAAGATAATTCTGAACCACCCTGTACATAATAGAGTAACTCTTTTGTTAAATATATTTATATAAATGTACCATAGTGTAATTCGAATTATTAAAGCCTATTATAAGTCTCATTACTCCAGACTGTTATAGAAAAATAACCTCCTCTCAAAATAAAATAAAATACATTTCGAAGTGTGTTCTTTTCTTCAATTTTCTTAGCTGCTAAAAACAAAATCTTATAGTCAACGATTTGAATTTGTTTCAGTTTACAAAAAAAAAAAAACAATTTAATTTACCAACTAAGAGGTAAAGTCAGATTAAAACACATCTTACATAAATTAGCGCCATTTAAGCTGTCGGTAAGCTTTGTTAAGGTAATTTGTTTTAAAAGAAATGTTAAAGCGCCATCTGGATTTTTGTATCATTTTTTTCCGTTTAATGTTTTTTTTTGAGCAAGTGTTACGATATTTTAGAATTATTTCATTCTCACCAGGTTTAAGTAAGCTTTTTAAATTTATATCTTATAACGCTAGAATTGTTGGTTCGATCCATGTTAGTCCATTATACAATTTTGCGCTATAACAAATCAAGAGAAAACATATTACAAACATAGCATTTCAAATGAACAATACCAAATCCTATGATATGTTGAATCTCTTGTATCTAGCTGCGCTTGCGCATTGGCATAATATATTTTCTACTTTTTGAAAAAAATTTGGGAAATTATTCTATAAAAAAATCTCGTTTTACTAACCTAAAATGTAAAAAAAACAAAAACACGTTTATTAAAAGAAATATACACGACTAGTGTAATTGACCAAATAGATGTAAACATAACTTGGAGAGTTTTTTTGTTTTTGAATTTCGCGCAAAGCTACACGAGGGCTATCTGCGCTAGCCGTCCCTAATTTAGC
>NW_013666378.1:180271-183122 GCF_000517525.1 Limulus polyphemus | reverse complement strand
ATGTTTGGTGGGAAGGGGATTCGAACCCGCGACCCTCAGATTGCGAGTCGAGCGCCTTATCCACCTGGCCATACCGGGCCAACTTGGAGAGTAAGCTAAAATAAAGAAAAATTTAAGTTGATTAAAACAAATATTTAAATAATGTGTTTTGAAAATTTTAAAGTAATATACTATGAACACAAAATACTATAAAATCTCCCTGAAGACAACGGTGAGACAATGGTAAGTCTATGGACTTAAGACACTAAAACCCGGTGTTCGATTCTCTGCGGTGGTTTGTTTGTTTGCTTGAAGTTAAGCACAAAGCAACACAATGGGCTATCTGGGCTCTGCCCATCACGGTTATCGAAACCCGGCATTTAGCGTTGTAAGTCAGTAGACATACCGCTGTGCCACTGGGCGGCTCTCTACGGTGGACACAGTTGATAGCCCAATGTGGCTTTGCTCTCAAACAAACAAACTTTTAAAACGTAAGTCTGATATGGCCGATTGACTGCTCTTCGTTAAGTCATTAATTCAAAATTAGGGACAGAGGTAAATAGCCATAGTAGTTTGACAAGAGGCCCGCCTTGGCTAGGTGGTTAGGGCGCTCGACTCGCAGTCTGAGGGTCACGGGTTCGAATCCCCGTCACACAAAACATGCCCGCCCTTTCAACCGTGGGGGCGTTATAATGTGACAGTCAATTCCACTATTCGTTGGTAAAAGAGTAGCCCAAGAGTTGGCAGTGGGTGGTGATGACTAGCTGCCTTCCCTCTAGTCTTACACTGCTAAATTAAGGAAGGCTAGCGCAGATAGCCCTCGTGTAGCTTTGCGCGAAATTCAAAAACAAACAAGTTTGACAAGAATTACAAAATCAACATTTTTATATTTTATGCAGCTGAAGTTTTATGTATTTCTCTAACATTATTTTAAATATGGAACCAAGTATGAATTAAATCCGAATTCACTAATTATGTTTATCGTGCTTTAATCGTCGTTATTCCAAGAATTAAGTATTCAATAAGATATTATTTCCGCAAGCCAATTCGAGTAATCAATATCACTTTTAATGAAAATCACTAAAAAATTCTAAACATCATAATTAGCTATGAGCTCTCTCGAAAAGAATATGCAATTATAACTTTCAAGTAGGCAAGCACTTGTAATTACAAACACGCGCATATATACGTACATGCGTGACAAACACTCATACAAGCTAGCTTTTTTTCGGAAACTAAAATTATAGTATTTAAAGAAGAAAAGAAATGCTCAATTATTTTTTCGGAAGCAATATCGACCAGTTGTTACATTGCCTTACAAGACCGAATCGTCAAGGCTGATTCTGTAAAACTGCTTTCCTGGATGAGGTGCACATAAACAGAAGGAAAGAAAAGGAACTATTTCCATCGTCTTCATGCGACTGGAAAGTTATGCGTCTCTTTGATTCGAGTTAATATCACCAACTAATCTACCTTAATGTGACACTTAATGAAAATAAAGAGTAGAACGAATATATAAAAGATTGGATAAGTGTGGTTGTCGTAACTTCTCCAATCGTTGTCTGTTCTTGTAACAGAAGATTGAGATTCCCTTCCCTTGTGTATTTACATACAAATGTCATCCATTAGCGTCTCCATCAAAGATCTAAAAGACTTTTCTTCAATATCGCGTTTCCCGGGGCAGTATAGAATCTACAATACGCATTCTACAACCAGCAAGGGAAAAAAAATCCACTTTTAGACTACTTGTCCTGTATTGGATCATATTTAAACAATATCGTTAAATTCAGGGAATGTGAATAAAAATAAGATTGAATGACAGTCATTCTGAACCGATCTCATCCATGTTAACGAAGCGGCCGTCGGCTATCTTAACTCTCTCTCTCTATCTCTAAGGAAAGGAACCTAATCGGCTACGAAAGACAAAACAAATTCTTCATTTCAAAAGATCTGACACGTGTCTATTTCCTCTTTTATGGCAGCCATCAAAGCTCATGCTGACTTTATCTGTAGAAGAATCAGTGCTCCAGATAAACATAATATTCAGTTTCATAAATAAAACTGATCACGTGAGCTTTTATCCTTTGGAATTTCGGAAACTTGACAGAAAAGTGATTCATCAACTGATTGTTTGTTGGTTTATCGTCTTTTGGTCACAAATGGATCATATTGCTTAAGAACTTGTACTTTATTTGTTATTCCAATGAATACTTCTGGTACTATACTATACAAGAAGAAAGACGTATTTTTTTTCCTGAGTCTTCTATAAGCAATTTCATCATTGTTTACTGTAACAAAGAAAATCAATATTAGCTTCCTAGAATTAGCCCATTACTTCCACATCGCCCCTCAATTAGCCCATTACTTCCACATCGCCCCACCCCAATATGTCTCCGGACTTACGACGCTAAAAACCAGGTTTCGATATTTTTGGTGGGCACAGCATAGATAGCCCATTGAAAAGCTTTGTGCTTAACTACGAACAAACAAGATTCCACATCGTGTGTGTTGAAAGCGTTCATACTACTACGGTTACATAGGCCTTAAAACGTTATGCACAATTAATTTTACAAACTAAATTTGGTTTCGAAAGAAATTTCTTGGAAAGAAAATGAAACAGTAAATATACGTAAACTATCGATGTATACGTTTATTAACTGTGACAACAGCCATAGGAATTAGTCCACATATACGTTTATTAACTGTGACAACAGCCATAAGAATTAGTCCACATATACATTTATTAACTGTGACAACAGCCATAAGAATTAGTCCACATATACGTTTATTAACTGTGACAACAGCCATAAGAATTAGTCCACATATACGTTTATTAACTGTGACAACAGCCATAAGAATTAGTCCACATATA
>NW_013666378.1:176291-179465 GCF_000517525.1 Limulus polyphemus | reverse complement strand
CACATTACTAACCGCCCCCACGGCTAAAAGGGCGAGCATGTTTGGTGTGACGGAGATTCGAACCCGCGACCCTCTGATTGCGAGTCGAGCGCCCTAACCACCTGCCCATGCCGGGCAGAATCGTTAGAGATGAATACTCTTACAACCTTTTCCGTTTGTTTGTTTGTTTCAAGTTAAACACAAAGCTACACAATGGGCTATCTGTGTTCTGTCCATCACGGGTATCAAAACCCGGTTTCTAGCGTTGTAAGTCCGCAGACATGCCGCTGTGCCACTGGGGGGAGGGTGGCAAAGTGTAACTAAAATTATTTCATACGACTCGTTAATATAAATGACAGTTATTTTATCCCCCTCCATTCATGTTTATAATTTCTATTAAACACCACGTGGCAAGGTTCAAAAGGTCAGTAGTTAACGTCGGGAGTGGGGAGCATTTGACTAGAGTGGGGGTGACGTATAAGAAATTCTCAGGTATGAAGTAGTAACACCCGGTTTTGTTCATCCGATCATCTTCAAGGGGACGAATGCGTTTTCTCACTAGTTGAACAGCAGGAGACCGGAAATACTGTCAGCAGATCCCAGATATTGTGTTTTTTGAATAGTTTTACAGTAGAAAATAAGTAATGTTTGTAGCAAACTGCTGAGTGGTTAACAGATAGCAGATATTCCGTTTTCTAATTGGTTCTGTAGTGGAAGGTAGCTATGAAATAAAAAAATAATTGTAAGCACACTTCCACGCGTAATGAAAACATCTTGTGAAATCAGTTTAAAACGCAGCTTACTGCAAGCAAAAGATTCGTCAGAAACGTAATCAATAAAACAATAAGATTCATCAGAGGTCGAATCAATAAACCAATAAGATTCATCAGAATTGTAGCAAAAAACAAATAAGATTCATCAGAAGTGGGATCAATAAAACAATAAGATTCATCAGAGGTGGGATCAATAAAACAATAAGATTCATCAGAATTGTAGCAAAAAACAAAATAAGATTCATCAGAAGTGGGATAAATAAAACAATAAGATTCATCAGAGGTAGGATCAATAAAACAATAAGATTCATCAGAGGTAGGATCAATAAAACAATAAGATTCATCAAAGGTGGGATCAATAAAACAATAAGATTCATCGGAAGTGGGATCAATAAAACAATAAGATTCATCAGAGGTGGGATCAATAAAACAATAAGATTCATCAGAGGTAGGATCAATAAAACAATAAGATTCATCAGAGGTAGGATCAATAAAACAATAAGATTCATCAGAATTGTAGCGAAAAACAAAATAAGATTCATCAGAAGTGGGATCAATAAAAGAAGAAGATTCATCAGAAATGGGATCAACAAAAAATAAGATTCATCAGAGCTGTAATGAAGAACAAGATAGTACACATATCATATCAGCTGGGCGATAAGCTTTGTGTTTAAACAACTTCCATGACAAAACTACACACTCAAACAATCTAATAAAACAACCGAGATTATCAGAAAACAAGAGGGAATCCTCAATAGCCGCTGCTGTAAATAGAAGTCAAGTCGGTCAAGAGATGAAGCCATGAGCTAAAAGTTTGTACTTGAAAAAACAAAACAAAAAAAAAAAACTCGGAGATATTCTACGAGCCGAGGGATTATAATTTGAAAGTTATAATATTTCAGCCCCCCTCCCCCTCATCTCTATGGCTTATTGGTGATCTTGAAGATTTATGACGCCTAAAACCGGAATTCGATACCTGTGTTGATCACGGTGCATATAGCCCATTGTGTAGCTTTGCGCGTGAACATAAACACAACGTACGGGTAAGTGAGCACAGCTGCCCGGCTTTACAGAAGAAAAATAATAAACGTGCAGAGCCATCTGTTGAAAAATAGGCCTTCTATATAATAACAAAAATAATAATGGGACAATAAAACAAAGAACATACACACACAAAGAAAAGAATAAAATCGCAACGCCATCTGTTGAATACATAAAATGTAGCAGAAAATAATAATAAGGGGAAAGGAGAAAAAAAACTATTATTATAGACAAACAAAGATTTTTGTTACTTTTAACTTTTACGCGATACTCATTTTAAATTGTTCCTAATAAGGATATTTCACTGTAATGACATCATTAAATTGTTCCTAACAAAGATATTTCACTGTAATGACATCATTAAATTGTTCCTAATAAGGATATTTCACTGTAATGACATCATTAAATTGTTCGTAATAAGGATATCTCACTGTAATGATATCATTAAATTGTTCCTAATAAGGATATCTCACTGTAATGACATCATTAAATTGTTTCTAATAAGGATATCTCACTGTAATAACATCATTAACTTGTTCCTAATAAGGATATCTCACTGTAATGACATCATTAAATTGTTCCTAATAATGATATTTCACTGTAATGACATTCAAACTGAGACAAGCAATACTATTCATTTTCAACAAAAGTTTGGTTTGAAACTTTCACGCAAAGCTACACGAGGACTATCTGAGCTAGCCGTCCCTTTTTTTAGCAGTGAAAGGCTAGAGGGAAGGCAGCAAGTCATCACCACCCTCCGCCAACTCTTGGGCTACTCTTTTACTCATGAACAGTGGGATTGACCGTCACATTATATCGCTCCCTACGGCTGAAAGAGCGAGCATGTTTTGTGGGACGGGAATTCGAACTCTCAGGTCGCAAGTCGAGGGCCCCATAACCACCTGGCCATGCAGAGCCTACACAAAAGTGGTCGTTTAAATTACACGTTTCATCTTGGCTCTAAAAACTGATAGAACTATATCTTAATTTTATTTCTGAAATGATTCCTTACTGGGAGGGGGGGCGGATTTACGTATCAGTTTGAACCTCGAGACGTTACTTTTCAAGACTGTTTTTCACGTAAGAAGATAACCTAATGGTTAATATTTCAGTTCTGGAAGTCGCGTGCAAGGGAAGGGGATTGAAACAAGGCAAACAATACAGGAGTTTCGTTTCGCCATCTTTTATTTACCTTCCTGATGTCTGGAAGCTGAAAATTACCAGCACATATCTATTTTCTTTATTGTCCTGAAAATTCAAATTCTCCATTTCGCATCCCGCTAATACTTAACTTTACGTTTGTTTTGTTTTGTTTGTTTTTTTTGGAATTTCGCGCAAAGCTACACGAGGGCTATCTGCGCTAGCCGTCCCTAATTTAGCA
>NW_013666378.1:172151-175353 GCF_000517525.1 Limulus polyphemus | reverse complement strand
TACTGTGGGCACGACACAATTAACCCATTGTGTAGCCTTATTTGGCCTTGACAACAAAACAAACAAACTTAATTATGAGTAGGATTTATCTTTATTTCTATAAATTAACATAACTTGTTGTGTTATATATAAGGAGTGAGTTATAGTGTTTATTGTGTAAATAGTGAGAGGTAATTTCATGGTTTTTAAAATGTAGAGATATTTCTGTGACAGAGTTAATAAGTACTAAATGTCTCTCCGCCAGCCTAAAATTGTGATACTGGAACGTATATATATCATTTATCTAAACTGTTATTTGACAAATGTATGTGTGTGTGTTCGATTATTGCTTGCGAACTGCTGTGCCGATCGTCACCAAACCTACCTACGTGTACCCTTAGGGTCCTCCTGGGAGTGACCTCAAACATTGGCGTTCGAATATGATCTCCTCCCCATGTCACCCCCGGAGCCCCTATGTCTTCCCCAAGCGTTGCATTTGCTTATAAATAGCGAACTGCTAGACTGATTGTCACCAAACCTGGCACGCACCCTTAAGACCTAGAGACATAGCAGTGGGCGTTCGGACCTTGCCCCTCTATTTCATCACCGGGGGTTACTATGTCTCCCCTTGCGTTGTGTTCGAACATGTCATCTAGTTATCAGTAAAGATAGACTTATTTCAGTAATAGATTGTGAGGGAACGTTATATTAAATCCTAGCAAGTTAAGAAAAAACTGTATAAAATATACGATCACATAGGTTACTTAGTTATAAATTCGTGGGGTTTCTTCAGTATATTTATGTCTGGCTTACTTTATTCCATTTTTATTCGGACCCCAATTACTCAGGAATAAGCCCGGTGGCTTATAACGCTAAAAATAAGGCTAAATAGGCCCGTAATCGACACAGCACATATGGCCCATTGTGTAGCTTTGCGCTTAACAACAAACAAACAAAATTATTACAGATATATCGTAACAAAGCTTCAATTGATGATATGTTGTACTAAGGCTTCAATTATGGACGACGCAACCAGGGGGCACGGCCCCCACACTTTTATTAATTACTGAGAGGTAATATATGATTTAGTCTCACCAACTCTGTCAGGTAAAGGTCACGAATCAAAGGTGTATCAATAAAAAAATGACTTATTTGTTATAATTTAAAGGCCTGGAAATCGAATTCCATCGAGGTTTTCCATAAAGTAAAAATGGACCGGGCGTGGGCTAAAGGTTAGAGTTCTCGAATCGTAAACCCGAAGTTTCATGGTTCGTAGCCCATGTCGAGAAATACGCACTCCGCTATAAGAGTGACGGTCAAATCGCACTACTCTGTTAATTAAGAGTAACCCAGCACGTAGATGGTTATTCACGTAGATTTACGCGAAAAATATGAAACAAATTAATAAATAAAAAATGTTGTAAACAACATATGCCAATATGTTTAAGCCAATAGCATAACGATAGGAAGAAAAATAAAAAATAAACTTCATTTAACCATCGAAGTCGTGAAGTTAAAAAGTAACCTCATTTAACAATCAAAGTCGTGGAGTTAAAACAATTAGCCTCATTTAACCATCGAAGACGTGGAGTTAAAAAAGTAGCCTCATTTAACAATCAAAGTCGTGGAGTTAAAAAAGTAGCCTCATTTAACCATTGAAGTCGTGGAGTTAAAACAATTAGCCTCATTTAACCATCGAAGTCGTGGAGTTAAAAAGTAACCTGATTTAAGCATCAAAGTCGTAGAGTTAAAACATTAGCCTCATTTAATCATCGAAGTCGTGGAGTTAAAAAGTAACCTGATTTAACAATCAAAGTCGTGGAGTTAAAAAAGTAGCCTCATTTGACCATCGAAGTCGTGGAGTTAAAAAAGTAACCTCATTTAACAATCAAAATCGTGGAGTTAAAAAAATTAACCTCATTTAACCATCGAAGTCGCTAATAATGGATCCATAAGGTTTGATAGTGGAGCACGAAACTGATACTTCCTTATTCCTAGCACACTTCTAGAGTTACCATTCGCTGCCCCAAGCCCCCCCCCCCTCCAGTGGCACAGCGGCATGTCTGCGAACTTACAACCTTAGAAACCGGGTTTCGATGCCCTTGGTGGGCAGAGCACAGACAGCCCATTGTGTAGCTTTGTGCTTAACTTCAAAACGAACTAATAAACACTGCCCCTAGAGATAAAGAGCCGTGATCTACGTATTAATAAAGAAATTATCTCTATTTTTATAAAGTGAACCAAGAAAAAAATCAACTTCTTGGCTCCTAGCTAACGTCAGCTTGATACTCGCTGAAACCCACGTGCTCTGACACTTCGTCTGATAAGCAGTTGTAACGTTTAGGTAGCCTGACCACCAATCACACCGCCCACGTTTTGCTATTTTTATTTCCTGCGTAATTCAACTGGGAAACAGGGGGGAGGATATGTCTGTCATGTCGCTATGTATATAATACGGTATATATATAAGGCATAATGTGTGCGTCTATGCGTGTCATACTTATTATCTTATCATTTTGTAAACTAAGTTAATTATGCAAATTTTCAACGCCAGGAAAGCGTGTTATCTTTACAAGATCCTGTGAGGTCTGTTGCCTATAACACCCCCGTGCTATGTTTTGGATGATTTGTACATAAATGAATGACACGTACCGTACGTAATTTACGTATATACATATAACGTCTATGAGTATCTCTATTGTGCCGTAGACGAACCAACTAGTTATATATTGTAATATACTATTGAGGTTCCATGTTCATTCGCTGGTAATGATTTTTGGATAAACTCCATTTTAAAGTGGACAAAACTTGACTTTGCTAACTAATTCTTCTAAAACGTAAGCACTCAGTTGGTAAGAGTAAGAGACGTAAATTATGAAGTTACCGCGTTAAAATAGACCCCTGTTTTGAAAAAAAAATACATAGACATTAAATGAGTTCCTTAAACGTAGAAATTTTCAATCATTGGAAAAATTGTAAATGATTAACCGAAGTCTGAGACAAAATAATACGTTAGCTCTTGCACGTTGTAAAATAAATCACCTTAGATATTTAAGTAAAATATATTCTATAAGTTATATATATATATTCTATATATATATGTTCTATAAGTTGTATATATATATATATATTCTATATTCTATATATATATATATATTCTATAAGTTATATATATATATTCTATATTCTATATATATATATATTCTATAAGTTATATATATAT
>NW_013666378.1:167538-171178 GCF_000517525.1 Limulus polyphemus | reverse complement strand
ATATGTATTCTATGAAATATATTCTATATTCATTCAGAAGTGTGTTCGTAATAAAAGGTGTAGACGTCAGTTTCAGACTTTTTGTATGGTTCAGCAGGCAACCACACAAAACATTTCCGCAAAACGCCAGTTTTAATTTAAAATCCTCAAACAATAAAATGCAGAGCAGATAACTTCTCTCTGTATCCACCACTTTGTTTACATTTGGTGAAAGAACCGTCAAAAATCAGCAGATTAAACCGACAGTCGCTCCCTGCTCAACAGACAAAACAAGTTAATCCATTTTGTTTCAGCCAAAGCTGATATAACTTGCGATTGAAAGTTCTGTCAGCCACAAACATAGCGCTTTCCAAACCTTTGAAGTTGGATTCAAACCTCATAAAGTGTAGATACAGTAACTATAGAAACTGCCTTCTTAGCCTACAGTCATTATGTCAGAGTATATTGAAATCAGAGTTATGAAAACACGTATACTGTATAATGTACTTCCATAGACAAGTGAACAAACACACACAGGCAGAGAAATAGAAAAACAGGAAGGACGTAAACAGTAGCTCAACTGATGAGTTCTAGAATTTAATGAAAAGCCTCACGGGCAGTGACTTGTGGGAAACAAAAGATAGATTCAAATTTTGAATCCGAAATGGACAAATTAAGAAGAAAGTCGAAAACAAAATTGTCTCCAGTCAACGTGAGCTTCGTCACAAATTTTTGCTTATTGGTTTGCTAATGCTTCACCAGCTTTCAGCGTTTAAACTATGACTTTTACACCGACAGACAGATAGACAGACAAGTTGGGAAGCAGACATACTGATAGAGAGACAAGAAGGTAAGCGGACGGACAGACAAATAGATCTCTTAGTCTGGAAATATATCTTGTTGATAAATTTATTATATTAATTCAAGTTAATCATTTTAATCTGCCTCATGCACGTGCATGTCATTAACGATGTACCAACATATAATACGTCATCATAGTTCTGTGATCTACCTAAATCTAAGATTGAAACTTTTGTTTCAAGAAATGTTTTTTTATCAATCTATAATTCCAAGAATCAAAGTCCATAAGTCTAGTTTCGTTTTACATCATATGTAGTTTCGTGTGTTTCGTCAATAACACTACCTTGTTACTCACCATCTTACAGACTTAAAATTGCAGAATGTGTGCAGCAACATCACGTTTCACATCTAGGACCGTTCGATCCGCAGCCCTACACGTTAACCACTAGGCCACGTCAGGCCCACACAAATACCCTTTCGGAACATTTTAAGAAGAGCGTGGAACATGCATTTGCTATGCTTCTCACTCTGAAATAATCATAACGTTTTGAGTTACAAAGATCTGAAATGAAATAGTAACTCTCAAGAAATATCGTGTTCAGTCTGTTAAAACACTGCTCTGTAAGAACCTGTTAAATAATGAGAATTGAACAACGTGTTCAGTCTGTTAAAAACACTGCTCTGTAAGAACCTGTTAAATAATGAGAATTGAACATTCGTGTTCAGTCTGTTAAAAGATGGTGTCATTGTCATTTTAACGCAAAGCTACACAATTGGCTAGTTACACTTTGTCCACCGCGGAGAATTGAAGTCCATCAACTTATCGCTGACCCATCGGGGGACAGAGTTTAATGAGTAATTGATGTTTAATGATTTTGAAATCTCTTTACGAAAAGAAGCAAACGTTGTTCAATTCTCATTATTTAACAGGTTCTTACAGAGCAGTGAATTGTGAAGGTTTTAAAATGAAACCTATTAAGTTTTCACATTAGTGGATAGAAAATAAATAAAGATCAAATGAGTAATAAAGTTTTGAGATATACTAATTTTTTTTTCAGAGTCGATAAAATATAGAATGGAATGTATAAACGAAAAATCACAAGAGTCAGTAAATTTTCTGCTGCGCTTATGATTGTAAGTGGCTAGAAAGCCAAACCATTCATCTTCCCAAGATAAATGTTTAATACATCTGGCATTACGCCTAAACTCGTCATGCTACTTCCTTCTAGTGTAACCATCCGCCATGAAAAATAAAACACAATATTATTTCTATTTTTTTCGTGTGGTTTTTTATCCTAAATAAGCTAAGAATATAATAACAATAATGAGTTCTTAAACGAAATTACGGGCGAATTAAAAATGAATTAGTTTGTAATGAGAAATATATTAGCTCGTATCAAATCATACATGACTAAATGAGTTGTGAAAGTTAAGTTCTGAAACCTAAAACTATTATGCTTCTCATCTGCAGAGCAAAAATCGATGGTAAGAATCCTTCCAGTGGAGTGTTTATACCACTCTAGACGGGTAACTTTACAGCACTTGAAGGTTAAGGAAACACAAGTGCTTAAGTCAGCCGATAAGCTAGACAGCCTCAAACGCATTTCCACCAAGAAAAGATGGAAGGTGACTTTATATACAAAACTATGTCATTAATTCACGAGATTAATATTTTCGGATGGAGAACGTTTGGATTGCTTCGAGCTATTTTAAGATATTATTTAAATTTGGAACTTATATTTCATTTCAGCTTAATGTGACGAACATTTGGTTTATTCTAATATTCTAAAAATGAAAAATAAATTAATGTGGACTTGGGATCCGCTGAGAATTATAACTGTTGAGTGCAAAATGTCGTTTATATCCAATGTGAATTATTAATAATACTTTTTCTGCTCATAATTTCGTTTCTAGTGAATACAATTTTTCTGTGTCGTCGGAGGAAAAAGAAAAAAGAAGTCGCTACCTCTTAAAACCAAAACATTAGTAGTAAAATCCCAATGAACATAGTCCTCAAGTTTGTTGTCTTTTAAGTGGCGCCCTCTGGATAAACTGCCTCATTTTAGTCATTGGTCAACTCACACGTGACGTATTGATTGCTCTAGCAACCAGAAACAACGAGTGCGCTGCAAAATTCCGCGGCTCGTACCACACCAGTATAGAATCAGGCGTAGAAATAAGCAAGAAGGATAACCAACTTTATGTTTGATACGACTTTACGAAGTATTGGGGAATATATTAATTCCAATACAGCATAATATTTATTATCTGAAGTTTCAGTAAAACCTAAAAATCAAAGTTTTCGTTTTCGAGCAGAAAACAACAACCGAACTGCGTATATTACTTCAAACAGCGAATTGGAAACTCTTTTAATACTTCCTGTTAAAGTTCCAAGTTACTAACCCCCTAGTCATGCGCCCCAATTGCAAGAATGTCTTATTCATGACCTGTATGCTTCTGATCACAGTGTTTTTCAAAGCGGGGCGTTTCGAGAAGACGAAATCGGATGGTAAGCAACAAATGTTATTATTTCCTGTGGTGCTAGTTTCCTCTATAACGTACACTCTTGTACGGTCTAAGATCTTCTGATGAAGTAGCTACACGTGACATTTGTGTACGTTATTTTATCTAATGAATTGTTTGTTTATTTGTTTTGGATTTCGCGCAAATCTACACGAGGTCTATCTGCGCTAGCCGTCACTAATTTAGCAGTGTAAGACTAGAGGGAAGGCAGCTAGTCATCACCACCCACCGCCAACTCTTGGGCTACTCTTTTACCAACGAATAGTGGGATTGACCGTCCCAGTCTTCGTGGCCCGGCATGGCCAAGTGGTTAGGTCGCTTGACTCGCAATCTGAGG
>NW_013666378.1:156588-166538 GCF_000517525.1 Limulus polyphemus | reverse complement strand
CTCTTGGGCTACTCTTTTACCAACGAATAGTGGGATTGACCGTCCCAGTCTTCGTGGCCCGGCATGGCCAAGTGGTTAGGTCGCTTGACTCGCAATCTGAGGGTCACGGGCTCGAACCTCGGTCCCACGAAACATGCTCGCCCTTTCAGCCGTGGGAACGTTATAATGTGACGGTCAATCCCACTATTCGTTGGTAAAAGAGTAGCCCAAGAGTTGGCGGTGGGTGGTGATGACTAGCTGCCTTCCCTCTAGTCTTTCACTGCTCAATTAGAGACTGCTTGCGCAGATAGCCCTCGTGTAGCTTTGCGCGAAATTGAAAACAAACAAACAAACAAACTTAGTCTTCGTAATACGAGGATACCGTTAAGGTAACACCTGCACCTTCCTGCCATGTTTACCATATTGGGAAGTATGACAGAAACAGAGGCTAAGCTTTCTTCTTGAACAAATAGACTGAATAACCAAAAATAAATAAATAGTGCAATTTAAATTTATTTTTTTTCCAAAAACAAACAAACAGCAATTTGCTTTCCTGTTAACGAGATTATGTCATCGCCGTCCTGTTAACGAGATTATTTTAATTACCTCGAAATAAAATACAAAAAATTCAAATTATATAATAACTTATTCATATTTCAATAGTGGCACAGCGGTATGTCTGCGGACTTACAACGCTAGAAACCGGGTTTCGATACCCGTGGTGGGCAGAGCACAGATAGCCCATTGTGTAGCTTTGTGCATAACTTCAAACAAACAAACAAACATATATCAATTGTTTGATGACCTTGAAAACATTTGGAAGCAAGATATTATGTCATATTGTAACTTTAATACCACATTATCCAACATTAGTAAGTATTTTGGGGTATCCCCGAGTTGGATAACACAAGCTTGTTAACATGGAATATTAAAAAAAACAACAGTTACGCCAGTGGTTTACTGTCGGATTTCTGTTGTCTGGGTCGCCAATTTGTAGTGACAAGAGTCTTCATAAATGTAGATATAATCCTCCCTCCTTCCCAACAAGAGCATGTTACACCTTAATCTCGTACAGCGTGACTTTGAATGTGAAATCTTATACTGAAATACAATAATACCTTAACTTATGTTTCAAAGCCAACGTAAATGCTAAATTACTTACCTTGTCAATTATTCGTGATTATTTCTTATTTTGTGATCCAGATTATCTTAAACAGTTTTATATTCACGAACGGATAAAGTACAGGCATTGTAAAAAAATATGTTTATCGGTAACAGCACGTTCTGTCTCTCTACTTATCCATTAAAAATATAAATATATATCACTTCAACATGCTGGTCGCTTGTTGACTTATATACGTTAAGCGCTGTTATTTGTTTGTTCTTCATTAAAAGTGTTTTCCATGTTTGACTGTTTTTGTACTTAACAACGTCTTTATGTGGCACGTGAATTCGATTACCTATAACATTCCCCCAACCCCCAAACACACAATCAATGTGTACAACCCTCTTTCTCCCAACCTATCATAAAAGCATAGTTAACAGAACAATTTTCTATCGACTTACATATATACAAACTGGAGTGGCGGTAAAGCAAAGTTAAAACCGGTTTAAAGTCGAGTAACATTATATTAAGAATTAAAAACCAATCCTGTTCACAATGTTTCTCACTTTGATTATTCATAATTACTATCGGTTTAAAAAACTTTAATGAAAAGCCATATATATATATATATAGAGAGAGAGAGATAGAAGCTTCCTCGAGCAAAAAAAAAAAAAGTTAATATTATCATTATTTTGAAGAGAAAAACTTTCCAATTTACTAAGAGATTGCAGTTACGTCATAAAGGTTTCCTGCCTTATAAACAACAACGTTTAAAACAAAGACAGGTAGAACTTCTATCAAATTCTGCCTGAATGTGTGTACTAACAAATTCTTAGTTATTAAATTTATTAATACTCAGACAGCAAGTTAATACTTGCAATTAAGGGTTAAGCCTCACTTTATTGTCCCTGCCGAGTGATTTAACGAGGCTACGAGCTATAGAGTTTGAAAGAACAGCAATAAAAAAAAACAACATTCATAACGCATTACCTGTTAAAAGAAATAAATCGTTGAACCAAGTCCTTTAAATTTAAGTTAGACTTGTATAATACTGTAGCTGCGCACTGTATGTTAAGCTACTTTAGTCCCCGAAAGGCTTACGGAGATATTCGGCGAAATTAGACACGACACAGCTCGCTGATGGAGAACTCGTAACGACTCCAACACGCTGATAATTTGAAGTTTCTATACTAGAGTAAGGACGATACAGTAAATTGTGTTTTACGATATATTTCTCACTCGTGTCATTGTTGCACGTATCTAGACATGTATAAGTGACAACGGTTGTTTTTATTGATGTGTAATATTGTGGATGAGAGAAATCGTGATTTTTTTTTTCGATTAAAATGATCGATGTGAGTAATCGGTACTTTCATCCCGATCTGGTTGCACTTACTAATCCTCTAAAAAATTACTTTTCTCTTCGCTTACATAAAGCACAGCCCGGATGACGAATTCTATCGGCACGTATACAAAGCAAGGAATTACACATTCACGCATACCGCACGAGAAGTAATCTTAAACCACGTGATATCCTGCTTGGTGCCACTCGAGTGACAGGCTAGTGGGTGAGGTGTAGAAACTCAACGAAAACCATTATTTTATTGTTTGTTATCTCGACTTTTAACATTGTTATGAATGGCTGAAAATGTTCAAATATACCAAAGTATTTTTGCTTGTTTGTTTGATTCGTTGTTAAGAACAAAGCTGCACGATGGGCTACCCGTGCATTTGCCCACCACGGGTATCGAAACCCAATTTTTAACATTATAAGCCCTCAAACGTACCGATGAGTCACTGGGGCTAACATTAAAGGAAGTATTTTCGATTCGTTGTAGTATATACATATTTCTGCTCTGCTCAGTTTTAGTTAATTTCAGATATTGTTTACGTACAATAAAACGTTTGACCGTAAATGTCAGTCTTTTACCTGCTTAAAACGTATACCCCCCCCCCTCCAGTTGTTCAGTGGTTACTCTGAAGGCTTATGCCGCTAAACAACCGGGTTTCGATACACCTGGTTGGCACGCCACAGATAACCCATCGTGTAGCTTTGTGCTTAACAAACCAACAATATCACATTTTAAGGTGATTTACTCCTTACACGGTGAGGTAAATCTATAAATAACACCCAATCCTCAACTAAAGCTCCCAGCTTAACTATGTTTGTTTGTTTTAAATTTCGCGCAAAGCTAGTCATTACCATCCACCGCCAACTCTTGGGCTACTATTTTACCAACGAATAGTGGGATTGACCGTCACATTATAACGCCCCCACGGCTGAAAGGACGAGCATGTTTGGTGGGACGGGGATTCGAACCCACGACCCTCTGATTGCGAGTCGAGCGCCCTAACCACCTGGCCATGCGGGGCCACTTAACTATGTATAATATGGCTTGGAAAGAAAACATAAATACAATTTCGGTGGTTTTTAAAGTGTTGAACTTTTAAAGAAAAAAATAAAACTGTTAAAATTCCGAGAACAATAATAAGATTAAAAACTTGTTGAAACAACAAACAGGAACGAAATTAAAAACTTAATATTAAAAGCCGTCGCTAGGATTTAATTTGAAGCGAGTGGTCGGTGGTGGTTGACCTTAAGTACCGGCAAAAAAGATTTTGATTGGTTCGAGAAAAACATTCACTACAAGACATAGGATAGCTTTAGCAACAGCAAATCAGCTGGTAGTTTAAAAAAACAAAACTGTTCCATTGTCTGGTTCACGGCGTGTACGGTTCTATGTTGTTCATCAAAATTAATGTACTACCGTCGGTTTTTTATATACAAAGCAAGAAATTACTAGTTTTTTTTAAAGTAAAAGAAAGAGGTTCATTATTCTAATTACGATTCACCGTAGTTTATTTTAGGATATTATTCATTTGTTCAGTTTGTTTGTTTTTTAACTTCATGTAAAGCTAATCCCCCAGTGGCACAGCGATATGTCTGCGGATTTACAACGCTAAAATCCGGGTTTCGATACTCGTGGGGCAGAGCACAGATAGCCCGTTGTGTTCTTTGTGCTTAACTTCAAACAAACAAACATTGTTTGTTTTTTAATTTCATGCAAAGCTAATCGAGGAAGGCCCCTCCCCCAGTGGCACAGCGGTATGTCTGCGGACTTACAACGCTAAAATCCGGGTTTCGATACTCGTGGTGGGCAAAGCACAGATAGCCCATTGTGTTGCTTTGTGCTTAACTTCAAACAAACGAACAAAAGCTAATCGAGGGTTATCTGCTCTAGCCGCCCTTAGTGATAGACTAGAGGGAAGGCAGCTAGACGCACACACACAACCCCTATCACCGACTCTTGGACGGATTGACCGTCGCATTATAACGTTCTCACGGCTGAAAGAACGAGCATGTTTGGTGACGGGGATTCGAACCCGTGACCCGTAGAATTTAGGATATTTAATGAGACTGGAAAAATTTAGCCCTCACATTACCGTTTACTGCAGGTGAAATGTACCTATTGTAGATTACTGAGTCATTTTATCCCTCTGTCTGTCACACCACTCATTGTAAATAAATTATGAAAAAATTGGACGAAGTCGCTTACTTTCTATGCATAATACATAGGGGACTCGAACAGTAATTGGTTGCAGTAATTGCGATATTGATGATATATTCTTGTTTACGTTTTTGGGTTTGTGACTTATATATTATTAACGACTCTATAACTAGCAAACAATTTAAGGTATATATTAAGGATTCTTCCCCTCAGTGGCACAGCGGTATGTCTGTGGACTTACGACTCTAGAAACCGGGTTTTGATACCCGTGGTGGGCAACCTAATGTGGAATGTACCATTTATCGACTTTTTAAACACGTTTTTTTTTAAGCATTGTTGGCCCATGACTATATCACTATTAGTTATAGAGTCCTTCGTGTTTGTTTGTTTGTAATTAAGCACAAAGTTACACAATGGCTATCTGTACTCTTGGGGGTCAACTGACGCTCCTGCCCTTCTTACAATTGGCGTCCCAGAGTTTTTCTTGTTTGAAATACCTTCCTTATATCCATAAACAAATATTATATTATGTTGAAGCTACAGAATATCGTGTGTTTTTTTTCGTTCTTCCTTCCTTCTTGTTTTAAGAAAAGAAGATAAACCAATGTTGTTGATTTTTTACTTGTATGTAAAAAAAAAGACACTTTTTATGTACCAGCGCCCTCTTCCTTCCACTTTAGAGGAAGCAATTTTTGGAAAAGAGCCAAGTAGAGTCGACCACATCTTTTGATTTTCATATACATTTGTTCTTATTTCTGGTCCGAGAAAGGGGGATAGAAGTATCTTCCCAGTCCCTTATTTCCTCTATCCCCCCCGCCCTCCTTCAATCATAAAATTGCCGGGAGTCCTTCGGTGATGAGCGAACAAAGGCTCCTACATAGTCGTGACAATTTTTCTTGGATAAGCGATTTTTTTTTTATGTTCGCGGCAAGAAAATTTGTTCCCATGACAAAATATTTCGAAGGAAAACGAGGTTATGGTGAAACTGACATAGCCGGAGCGTATCGTATACAGAAGCCAGTGAACCATAAACAAATGTTTAAACAGATTACATGAGATATTTACGATATTATACCTACTGGAACGGATATTAGCTTTTTCGAGCTACAAATAAAGATATAAACTTACGTGTGTTAATAATGAGTAGTAACTGATTCATTAATCTTGTAATACGGCTGGGAATTGAATCATTGTAAGGTTTGAACGCTGCTGACATTTACTGAACGCCAAAGAATGAAACATTAGTTAAATATCTCACGGAATACCTGTTACACACGGACAGTCGTTAATGATTTAATCATTTACACGCACGTCATAGCTCAGAGAAGGCGGAAGGAAAGGATTATAGCCTTTTTTTAAAAAAAATACGTTATATATTACATTCGATTCTTTTATTGTTAAGATGTTTTACTTAAAAAGGAAAAAAAAAGGGAAATGCTAAAACCTTTGAAAATGTTTAAGGTATTTCATATATTTTGCATGCAATACGATCATGTGTAACCTTACACTTTATTTTACTGTAGCTTTACAGCACACACAGTAAAAGTGTTAAACTGGTACTTTGTTGTCAGGTTCTACTTAACCTTCTTGGAAAATACGATCATGTGTAACCTTACACTTTATTTTACTGTAGCTTTACAGCACACACAGTAAAAGTGTTAAACTGGTACTTTGTTGTCAGGTTCTACTTAACCTTCTTGGAAAATTTTCCAGGAAGGTTAGGTAGAACCTGACAACAAAGTACCAGTTTAACACTTTTACTGTGTGTGTGCTGTAAAGCTACAGTAAAATAAAGTGTAAGGTTACACATGATCGTATTTTCATATCAGAAAAACCCAAGAACTTTCAGGGGTCTCTACATAAGAAACCGGTTCGGATCCCCGTCACACCAAACATGCTCGCCCTTTCAGTCGTGGGGGCATTATAATGTGACGGTCAATCCCACTATTTGTTGGTAAACGAGTAACCCAAAAGTTGGCGGTAGGTGGTGATGACTAGCTGCCTTCCCTCTAGTCTTATACTGCTAAATTAGGGACGGCTAGCGCAGATAGCCCTCGTGTAGCTTTGCGCGAAATTCAAAAACAAACAAATAAACATAAGAAACCTCTCCCCAATTCAATTTTATATGGCGTTTTTTTTTAAAGCTTAACTTAACTCGATCACTCATGAGTCAGTTTTCACGTGGAACTATTAGTGTAAACATAATTTTTTAATGATTTTCACACATTTTTAAAAGGTTTTAGGTACAATTTTGTAACCTTTTGAATATAAAAATGTTATGTTTTAGTGTTGTACGATATTACAATAATAACGCAAAGAAATAAGTGCCCCCCAGTGGCAAAGCGGTATGTCTGCGGACTTACAACGCTAGAATCTGGGTTTCGATACCCGTGGTGGGCAGAGCACAGATGGCCCATTGTGTAGCTTTGCGTTTAATTACAGACAAACAAACAAACAAGAAATAAGTTTATGGTAAGATTTGACTTTCAAGTATATACCTTTTAAAGTGTAAGGCGCGAGGAAATTATGATAACAACGATTATTTACTTTTGTTTCGGAGAATGAAAGCATGTTCAATCTCTGCTTCTGATATGCTTTACCATTGCCTGTTGTACAATTTACACTCCAAACAGTGTGTGTACCTTAATGCTTCAACAAATTCCAAGATAAATGATAATAATTGTGTTAACATAATTTCCGGACATCCTATACTTTATGAGTCAGGCTTAAGAGACGCAAATCACCAGTGGAAGACTGGAGTGAATTGCATTGATAAATAACGTGTCACTTCAGTATTAATATCTCGCTAAATCTTACGCGGTGATTAGTTGCCACTAGTTTCAACGTAGATAACATAACAAGTAATTATCTGTCCAGTCTATCGTATTTACTATTGGTGTTGAAACTAATTACCACCGGTATATCGGAGAACAAACTGTAACACCTCCTACTCAGCATTGCAGAAAGGCGCAAGTCTCTTAATTCAAGGTGGTTAGAGCGCTTGAGTTGACTCGTAATCTGAGGGTCGCGGGTTCGAATCCCGTCCCACAAAACATGCTCGCCCTTTCAGCCGTGGATGCGTTATAATGTGACGGTCAATCCCACTATTCGTTGGTAAAAGAGTAGCCCAAGAGTTGGCGGTGGGTGGCGATGACTAGCTGCCTTCCCTCTACTCTTACACTGCTAAATTAGGGACGGCTAGCGCAGATAGCCCTCGTGTAGCTTTGCGCGAAATTCATAACAAAACAAACCTCTTAATGCAAACTATGGTAGGATAAACTGAAGCAGCATAGAGAATAAGGTTTTCTATGATTCGTGGTCATTGTCACGTGACCAAACAAGGAACAGCTATGCCCCCCCCCCCAAAAAAAAACAACAAAATAAAAACGTTAATTTAGTATCAGTTACCAAAGTGATGAGGTAGACATTTGCCAAAATGTGTTATATTTCCTTTAGATTGTTGTTTAAACCATTAGAGGCAGGCCTTTAGAAAATGCGCAGGTGTTTTTTGTTTTTTTTATAAACAAGAGAATGCGGTACAGCAAATAATTGTTTATTTGTTATTAAAATCCAGGTTTGCCTCGGTGATCTAATTGCTTTCCGCGTCATTTACGCCCAGTTATTTATATTACATTGTTGACAGTTGATAGACTCTCAACGGTCAATATTTCCCTAACATATTCTCTTAACTTTGTTGTGTTGTTTCGTGAATGTTTTCAACAGTAATTAACACTATGAATTGTTATAAACTAGTTGGACATTTAAATATTAAAAAGAACTATGTTTTTAAAATTCACACAAGTGTTTTATCGGTGGTACGTGGTGAAACTTTATTTTACTCACAACGTTTCACCAAGGTTACCTGGCATCATCAGGTGGGGATACAAGAACTGAGGCTAACCGAAATTTCTGATGATGCCAGGTAAACCTATTGAAACTTTTTGAATAAAATAAAGAAAAGTTTCGCTATGTACAACCGATAAAAACTTACGTGCAGTTTGATATTTTTTTCTTTTACACAACTGCAATAAATCAAGAACTAGGCGTGGCCAAGTGATGAGCGTGCCCAGAACCTGAATCCAAAGGTTCAAACTTCGCGACTCATGACCACAAATAAGTGCCCCGCACTTTGGGGCTGGAGTGCACTATAAGAGTAGCAGTCAAATCCCATTATTACAGCAGAAAAGAGTAGCCCAAGACTTGGCGGTGGGTGCTTTTGACTAGTCACCTTCCCTCTAGTCTATTAGTTCAACATTAGGGACGATTATGAGCAGATAACACTTTACACAGCCTTAAAACAAACAAACAAAAGCCAAATAAAAGATAAGAAATGGAAAAGCCATTATAAATAATTTATAGGCAGCAACTTGGTCGCTTAATTTGCATATCTTTATAGTATGCCTTCTTATTGAAGTGATCAAAATTTGTACAGTATTTATGCGTTTAGTGCGTCCCTTGCACATTTATATATATATATATATATGTGTGTGTGTGTGTGTTTTTACATCTTAAACTTCTGTATGACTTATTCTCTTGGCACATGTACGTTGCAGTTAGCTCATTAATAAAACTAACTCATCAGAATTGTAAAGCAAATTGTAAATTTCTATCTATCATGTTTTGAATCGCATGCTTTCGTTTCCTTGGTAACATGACGTAAACATAATGAACCCTGTGAAACTGTTTCTATTGCGTTGCTATTGGGTATTGCTAAGAGTGCGTCTTGAAAAGTCACGGTTTAAACACCAAACATTAGGATCAATACACCTGATGTTTGTGATAAAAACTTTTATCGCTCATCGTACAGCCAAACTGACGAGTTCTGGTACTGATGAAAGGCCTCTTTGGCAATAGCTTGCAGTGGACAAAATATGTATTTCAAATGCTATTTTTACACACGTGCAATTTCGAATCCGAATGAAACAAACTCGGGGTAATTGGGAAAAGGAACCTCTGCAGTTTACGTAATTTTTATCACAAATGTTAGGCCTAAAAGCACGCGTTATGAAGTCAAACGTAGCTGTTTTCTTTACGATATACAAACATCGTTTAAAAGGTTTTATGCTGAATATTCTTTCCTGTTAATAATCCTTCATGAGTTTTACATGATTAAAAACTAACCATTTCAGAAAATGATTTTTTGTAGTTTCAAACATTTAGCAGAGGTGTCGCTAGATACTTAAAAGATTCGGGGCCCAGGCCCATAGACGCCTAAATTTTTGGCGTTTCAATATGATATCGATCATGTTTTTCTGTTCTGATTTTTCAAGATACCAACTATGGATTCGGGACATTGTCAAATAGAATCGGGGCAAGTGCCCCGTGCGCCAGCTCCTAGCAACACCCCTGGCTTTTAG
>NW_013666378.1:153316-156212 GCF_000517525.1 Limulus polyphemus | reverse complement strand
TTCAATTTGTTTACATTCAATTCCAGATCGTTTCTACTATTTTTCCCATCTCCTCTCTCTCTCTCCAGCCAATACACATTCGTTTGTAATTTTCAAAAACAGATTTATGCGTTGAAAACCAGGAGATAATTTCATTTCAAAAATCGCAAGCCTGTATCAAAAAGGAAAGAAAACAAACAACACAACTGTAACCTTAACAATAAGAAATGTGTTAGGCCTAACAATGAAATAGTTACATCACGTAGACTCCTGTCTTTTAAGCTGCACCTTTCATTACAGCTTAGCTAAGGAAAACTCAAGGTTAGTAAATAACTTTGTAGATTTGATTTTTTTTACAGTTCTATTGAAAATGGAAGCACGTTTTTGGTAAGCAACAAGTAGACTAGCACGTGACGTAAATAACTGTGCACATTTTTCTTTAATTTATTGAAACAGATTTCAAACGGTTATTCATGTGAAATTTTCGTTATTTTAGCCAATCATTTCCAATTAAATGAAAAGTTAAAAAAAATGTGTAAAACTTGCCTCAAGTAAAATATATTTCAGTAAGTTTAGGTTAAGTCAGATTGTCAGTTATACCATGTTTGTTTGTTTGCAGCTAAGCACAAAGCTGCGTAATGAGCTATCCCTGCTCTGCCCATCACGGGTATCGAAACCCGGTCTCTAGCATTGTAAATCCGCAGATATGCCGCTATGCCACTGGGGGGTGGGGGGAGGAGCGTTACACCACGAGTATTTATCATTTAGAAATAATAATGATAAATGTTTTATTTAATATTTCACGAGGTTTATACATAGCAAAAAAGTGATGCGTTTCAACAACAACAACAGGAAATAGTTGTTACTATCATCTCTTCATTTTAATAGCGTACTCGGACTGTGAATCAGAGGATTTAGTGCTCGCGTCCCGTTGACGCAAAAATTTGCGTTGAGAAGGGACTAAATTGTACGGTCAAATCCCACTACGAGATCAAACAAGAGTAGCCCATGAAATGTCGTTGGGCGCTGTTGCTAGCTGCCTTTATATTCTGCGCAGACAGTTCTTGTATAATATTCTGAGGGAAGCCTAAAAAAAGAGTATTTAATACTTAACGATCATATTTTATTATTTGTTTTTAACTGGACAAAAATTATATTTCTATTAGGCTAGATACTCAGCTCGTTTGTCATTGCAAGATGTATTTGTAGAACTGTGAAAGATCGCTGTATTAGATAAATACATAAGATATTTAACTGTCAAAGTATTAGTTTGATCAGTTTTAACACCCTTTATTCTCATGAAGAGTAATAGTCAACTATTCCAAAGCGCTCGAGTTTTGAGTCTTATTTTAAGTCTATTACACTTTATATGTGATTCTTTGTGCTAACTCTTTTTTCAAATTTGATCAATTAACATTGTTGCAAGTTCATATATATAGTTGCAAGTTCAAATATATAAGATATTTAACTGTCAAAGTATTAGTTTGATCATTTAGCATTGTTGTAGATATTATCAGTTTGATTAGTTAACATTGCTGTATTATTAGTTTGATCAGTTTACGTTGTTGCAAATGTTATTAGTTTAAACAATTAGCATTGTTGCAAGTATTATTAGTTTGATCAGTTTACGTTGTTGCAAATATTATTAGGTTGATCAGTTAGCATTGTTGCAAGTGTTATTAGTTTGATCAATTTACGTTGTTGCAAATATTATTAGTTTGAACACTTAGCATTGTTGCAAGTGTTATTAGTTTGAACTAATATTGTTGCAATCACTATTAGTTTGATTAGTTAACATTGTTATATTATTAGTTTGCTCAATTAGCATTGTTATAGATATTATTCGTTTGATTAGTTAACATTGTAGTATTATTATTTTGCTCAATTAGCATTGTTATAGATATTATTAGTTTGATTAGTTTACGTTGTTGCAGATATTATTAGTTTGAAGAGTTAGCATTGTTGCAAGTGTTATTAGTTTGATGAACTAATATTGTTGCAGGTACTATTAGTTTAATCAGGTAACTTCGTTGCATATATTATTAATTTAATTAGATAGCATTGTTACAAGTATTATTAGTTTAAGCGGGTAATATTATTGCAAGTATCATTAGTTTGTTCACTTAACATTGTTATAAGTATTATTAGTCTCTTCTGTTAACATTTGACAATAATATAGCAATGGAAAAATCAAGTCATTATCATAAGCTTTCTAAAATTTATATTAAAAAAAACATTGAAATGATTTTCAATTAACAGGTGTCTGAACATGTGTAAAATTTTAGAATTAAATTTAAATCTTCATTTGCACATCGATTTTTCTCAAATTTCTTTGCACCATGTTGTTGTTTTTTTTCTGTAAAAGAATGTTTCAGTCGTTAAGCTTCACTAATTAATTTCAGTTGTTTTTTTTTTATTGGGTAACACTAAACTATTAATTAAATCCATCCAAGGCTCGAGCGCTTATAGTTTTTGCGTCCTATATATATATCCGAATAATTTTAATTGAATTTTATGTGTTTTTTTTTTTTCTGTTTGGAATGGTTACTTGATTTTTGGTTATCACAGTCATGTGCATGTTTCCTGTTATTCAGTTGCAAAAAGTCTTTGTCCTGTAATGTGATTTCTTAGTTATTCTTTTCCTGTCAGTATATGTTAAACGTCGAAGTAGCAGTAAATTTAAAAAGACAAAAATATTCGTGGTCCTCGTAGATTTTATTGTAAACTCTTGCCTACTTCTCAAAAATTTCACTTAGCTGGTGTTGTTTTTATTAAAGGGAAGAAAACGAGCGCTATACAGGTTTTCTGAATGAAATTATGTCAGGCGAAAAATAACACTGAATACAACCTTAAAATATAAACTTAACAAAATATTATTTTCACTATTTAACCACTATTTGACCAGACGAGAGTAGTA
>NW_013666378.1:143417-152357 GCF_000517525.1 Limulus polyphemus | reverse complement strand
CATTTTGGCTTGAAATAGCCATATGCCCCCCAGACCCCCATAGTATTATCATTTTTCGCATGCTGATTGTGCTTCACACAATACATGTTGGCTTTTGATCTCACAAATTAGAATCACCCTTTCAAACATTCTGCATACAAGACAAAATTTTACGATGATATGAAATATGTATACTTAAACGACAAATGAGGCACGATAATCTGACCAGTATTATTTAAAATGATGAACTGCTAGAAAACTGTTTGTTTAAAGTTAAGCACAAAGCTACACAATGGGCTATCTGTGCTCTACCCACCACGGGTATCGAAACCTGGTTTCTAGCGTTGTAACTCCGCAGACATACCGCTGTGCCACTGGAGGGCACTGCTAAAAGAAAAGTATTTTCAAGGATTTGTTTGTTTGTTTTTGAATTTCGCGCGAAGCTACACGAGGGCTATCTGCGCTAGCCGTCACTAATTTAGCAGTGTAAGACTAGAGGGAAGGCAGCTAGTCATCACCACCCACCGCCATCTCTTGGGCTACTCTTTTTCCAACGAATAGTGGAATTGACCGTCACATTATAACGCCCCCACGGCTGAAAGGGCGAGCATGTTTGGTGTGACAGGGATTCGAACCCGCGACCCTCAGATTGCGAGTCGAGTGCCTTAACCACCTGGCCATGCCGGGCCTCAGGCTATCCAGCACTGAGAAGAACTATGTAAAGCTTTCTATTCATACACGATGGTATTTATTAAAGTAATTGCCGGAGACATGTTAAATGTAAGGCTGCACTAAAACATGGGTTCGTTTAATCTAGAATATAACAGTCTCATAATTTCTCTTCTTGTTTATGTAGTTTTATGAATATAAAATAAATGTATTAATAAATTTTCCAGCCTGTGTAGTTATAAGGCTTGTCTCCGTTCCGGGTAAATGGTACTCCTAAGAATTCTGGGAATTACACATTAATCATTCACTGTTGACCAGAAAGTTGCGCTTTATTTTATTCATTCAATTACAAAACAGGCAGTAAGTTAAGATCATAAAAACTAGATGGACACTAATGATAAAAAGTTTTGAAATATATATATTCGAATATTTTCGGCTTGCTTTAGTGACGTATTTCCTGCTTAACTCCATCTCAAAGTATTTTTTTTATGTTAATACACTGGGTTCGAGATTTTATAAAGCTTAAACCTATGACTGCTGAGGTCGTTGATGTTTTTGGGTTGTTTTTTGTTTTGTTTTTAGTACAAAGCCGCAAAATGGGCTATCTGCGCTCTGTTCATAGCGTGGGATTTAAACCCCGGAATTTAGTGTTGTAAGTCCGTAGAGTTACCGCTAATCCACCAGGGGGCCAATTGTTTAGGAGAATTATTTGACTGTTTGAAATTAAGCACAAATCTAACAATGTGCTATATGTGCTCTGCCCACAACTGGTATCGAAACCCGGTTTCTAGCGTTGTAAGTCTGCAGACATACAGCTATGTCACTGGGGGTGGGGGTGGGGTGGCTAGGAACATTGAAAAAGTAAGATTTCTTCCTTTTTAATCCTAACATCTGGCACATAAAATTCAAGTACAAAGTTCGCCGTTTCATGAACAATCACAATGAGTGGCTTCGTTCAGGTATAAAAGTTAGTTCGACCACCTTTTTTTTTTTTCAGCAACGGTGAGATAAACATAAAACTCGGTAAAATTGATCGAAATAAGTACTTTCAAAGTCTCTATATCTACTGTAAAGTATTAATAGAATACTAATATATAACTCAATATTTTTAAAACAAGTGATTGCTTTGATTATTGTTAGTGTTAAGGTTCATAAAGTACTCCAAGCATTTCCACGTTCAGCGACACAAAGTTACACAATGGGTTATCTGTGCTCTGCCCATTACAGGTATCGAAACCAGATTTCTTAGCATCGTAAATCTGCAGGTTTACAGCTGAACCACTGGGGGCCATCAACCAATCATCATTCGTTTTAATAAAGCTCGAACCAACTTTGAATAATAACACGACAGAAAATGCGATGTTCTTTAAGATTATAACTTATATTTTTTTTTTTTGATAATCACAAACAACTAGTAAGTAACGAATCTATCGTGCTTAAAACTTTCACAAATAGCTTTCTTTCATAGCTCGCACAGTGTTTATTTTTTCCAATCAAAAATTCTAGTTTATTTGCTTCGGACATTCGCGCCAAGCTAAACCTAAGCCTACTTTTGAACTGATAGACTAAAAGGGAAGTAACTAGTCAACAGTATCCACCGCCAATTTTGGGGCTATACTAATTCATTAGTGGAATTTGACCTCAATCATAGAAGAGATAACGATAACTTTACATGTTGATGTTGAGTTATTGTATTGTAGGGCGAGGCATGGTATGGTGGTTACCGTGTTGGGCTGAGTACCGGATGGTTCAGGGTACGAGACGTGATGCAGCTGAGCACTCTTCGCACTACTAGCTGTTAGTGCATTATAAAAGCGACAGTCAATCCCGTTATGCAATTCAAAAAGCTGTACAAAGTCCATGGACAGTGGTTGCTACTGATTGGTTGCCTTTCGTCTGTGACCCGGCATGGCCAGGTGGCTAGGGCACTCGACTCGCAATCTGAGGGTCGCGAGTTCAAATCACGTCACCGAACATGTCCTCGCTTTCAGCCGTGAGGGCGTTATAAACTGACTGTCAATCCCATAATTCGTTGGTAAAAGAGTTAGCGGTGGGTGGTGATGACTATCTGCCCTTCCCCTAGCCCAGATAGCGTTGGGGGGATGAAAAACAGTGAGGTGTCATCTATTATTATACTAACAAAGAAATCATAATATTTCTACTATAAAACCACTAATGCTCGTTAGTAATTGAGCCATCCACCCACAACTGAATCTGATAAACGAGACCAAAAAAAAAGAAAAATAACTCAAAAGATTTCCAGTAAAACGCCACTGTCCCATAAACAATAAATACTATCAAAGCATGTTCAAAGTTTACGTAGGAAAATGTGACTGTGAACATTTCCTGCATCGTTTGTCACCACCGCATCGTTTGTTACTGCAAACGTTCACAGTCACATCATTCGCATCGTTTGTTACCAGAAATGTTCACAGTCACATCGTTTGTTACTGCAAATGTTCACAGTCACATCTTCTGCATCGTTTGTTACTGCAAACGTTCACAGTCACATCTTCTGCATCGTTTGTTACTGCAAATGTTCACAGTCACATCTTATGCGGAAGATGTGACTGTGAACATTTGCAGTAACAAACGATGCAGTACGTGTAAATACCTACAAACTAGAAAGGGAATCACCTTTAAATCAGGAGAAAAAAACCATCATAGTTAATGAACTGGAAATCTTGTATCTTGACACGAAAATAATATCGGTTAAACCGAAAAGAAACTGTATGAGTGATGAGTGAGAATCCCGAGATTGAGTGAACATGTGGACACTTGTTACAATGGGCAATTTGCCATTTTTTTCATATACCAAAGTGATTTCAAACACTGCCAAATAAAGAGAAAAACAAAAGAAAATTATATTTCATAAGCTTCTTCCAACCAGCCCTTAACTGTTATAAAATATTAAATTTGCACGTGTTTTTGTTCGTTTTATTATTATTTCTACATTACACGTGGCTTTCTGAATAACCATCTAAACGAACGGTTTTCCTTTTCAGTAGACTTGTGCAAATGTTAACAACAAAATCTTTAGTCTCCCTGGTCTTGAAACAAGAGTCTAATGCATCCGAATCACGAGGTTAACCTTCGCCAAAACCCACGGGTTAAAAGTCTGGTCAGAGACCTCTATATATCTCAAGTGTAGCCGCCCCTCATTTTGAGCCACTAAGCAGTGGGAATACAACTAGTCACAAACATCCGCCTCCGAAAGGGCTATGTTTGGAGTTGAACCGAATAAGGGATTAATTGTCACTCTTACAACACTCCCACAGATGAAGGTAAAGAGCATTTTCAGCGTGAACCTAGAACTTCCGTTCTTCAGCCCTCGTGTTGAACTTTTGTCAACAGACGTGCTACAAATTTATCAATATAGTTATATAACTAGAATTCTGGTTCTTATGTAACTTTATTACGCCCACACTTTCATTTCGATAGAAGAGCCACACCTACTACTTCATAACTCTGACGTCAGTAGGTTACACGTGGAACAGCTATTACCTACCATCTCTTCATTTACTGTTCTACAGTATATATATATATGCGGAGTTTTCGACGGTGTATTTTGAAATTAATAACAACATATTACTAAATACTCTACTGGGAGTTCGGTCTAAATACTTGCAGTAACGCATCGCAATGAAGACTGGGAGGTTTCATTAATAACAACATATTATATATTAGTTTTAATATATTTATTTACTAGCTGGAGTACCCGTCCCCTGGGCGAATGTTATGTAAATTCCTGATTAACGAAAGGTTATCTGAGGACGTGAAAAGTTGCTTCCCTTATATGTAACTGTGTAAAAGTCGCAAAACACAGAATCTCCATACCAATTTTGGTGAAGATTCATCTATACCCTGCGAAATAGTTACATGGACAGGCAAGAGACAACACTATTATATTTATTATGTAGATATTCTACTGTGCGTTCGGTCTACATACTTGCAGTAACTCATCCTAACGAAGACTAGGAGGTCTCGGCCCAGCATGGCCAAGTGGTTAGGGGGCGCTCGACTCACAACAAACATGCTCGCCCTTTTAGCCGTGGGGGCGTTATAATGTGACGGTTAATCCCACTATTCGTTGGTAAAAGAGTAGTCCAAGAGTTGGCGGTGGGTGGTGATGACTAGCTGCCTTCCCTCTAGTCATACACTGTTAAATTAGGGACATAGATCGTCGTATAGATCAGTGATTCTCAACCTTTTCCAATGTCGTTCACCCCCTATAACAACTCACCCTCGTTCGACAAAAGTGTGTGTTTGTGTGTGTATTTTTATAGCAAAGCCACATCGGGCTATCTGCTGTGTCTACCAAGAGAAATCGAACTCCCGATTCTAGCATTGTAAATTCGAAGAGTTACCGCTGACTCACCGAAGGACTCGACAAAAGTATAAAAAAAAAGGTCTAAATTAAAATTAAAATTTTGTTTATTACGACTTAAATATACATCAAACTTCAACTAGAGTGAATACAACATAAAATAAACAAAATATAAAATACAACCAGAATAAATAATAATAACTAATGACTTTTTTTCGTTCTTGAATTTGTTGTATAATTGATAATACTCATTCACCCCGATTCTGATCTCGTGAATCCCTGGGTGAACCGTTCACCCAGTTGAGAAGCACTATTTGTGTCATTGACAGAACAATAACGTGTTTATTCGACATTATAAAGGAATAATCGGTGTAATAATAAAACATTTATTACACTGAAGTAATATTTGACGTACAAAATGGCGGACTCTCAACAAATCGAAATTGTAAATTTTATTGCTGGAACTGAATTTGAATAGAAACAACTGAGAGATGAATTGCAACTATAATTCCAGAAAATGACGTTTCTTAAATTATGTTATTATATAAAAACAAAGAAGTAAATGACTGCAGCAATCCGGGGTTCGATTCCCCGTGGTAAACATAGCGCAGATGGCCCATTCTGTAGCCTTACTGTGGGGGAAAAATAGACATCGTGTAGATTTGTGCTTAACAACAAAACAAATATGTCGAAAAAGTATAAATCTATAACTCAAATAATGATTATTGTCATTTTGTTAAAATGTGGCCCGGCATGGCCAGGTGGTTTGGGAGCTCGACTCGCAATCTGCGGGTCGCGGGTTCGAATTCCCGTTCCACCAAACATGCTCGCCCTTTCAGCCGTGGGGACGTTATTTAGAAGTGGTAAACTAGAGGGAAGGCAGCGAGTCAACACCACCTACCGCCAACTTTTGGGTTACTCTTTTACCAACGAGAATTGGGATTGGCCGTCACATTATAATGCCCCCGCGGCTGAAAGAGCGAGCACTTTCGGTGACGGGATTCGAACCCGAGTCTTAACCACCATACATATTTTCGAGATAACTACTTCTGGCCCATGTGCAATAACATTTTTAAGCGGTAGAATTTTCTTCTTTTTTTTTTTATTCCTTTACACCAATAACTCCATTATAGAATTTAGACTATTGGTTTAATATATTAACAACACAATATTATAGCTTCAAGATAGAAAAATCAAAATTTAATCCGTAATACTTATCCCTTTATTATTGAACGCAACAGGGCTATCTGCGTTCTTTCCATTATGGACATCGAAATTCGATTTTTATCGTTATAAGCCCTTATTAGACTTACCGCTGAGTCATTTAAAATACTAGTGACCGCGACCTTCTTGCCGCTACAGCAAGAAAGGTGGGAAAAACATCTTATTTGTGCTATTTAGTTAAATTAACTTTCTATAATCAATGTACAGAGTGATCCACAAGAAACCTTTCTTCATGATTAAGCAGTGTTTACATGATCAGACAAATGTTAAAAATGTCCATCATTGTTACACTAAACACTTTCATGAAAGACATTAGAATTGATATTCCTAGTACCTTTAATGAGGAGGAATACCAAAATTTATATCCTTAGTATCTTTATCGAGAGGAATATCAGGATTTATATCATTAGTAGCTTTTTGAGGGAGACATCAGGATTGATACCCTTAGTATCTTTATTGAGGGGGAACACCAAGACCTTAGTATCTTTATTGAGGGGGATATCAGAATTTATATCCTTCGTCTCTTTATTAAAGGGGACATCAGGATTGATACCCTTGGTACCTATATTGAAGGGGAACATAAAGAATGATATCTTTGTACCTTTATTGAGGGGGATATCAGAATTTATATCCTTCGTATCTTTATTAAAGGGGATATCGGGATTGATATCATTAGTACCTTTGTTGAGGGGAATACCAAAATTTATATCCTTAGTATCTTTATCGAGAGGAATATCAGGATTTATATCATTAGTGCCTTTGTTGAGGGGAGCATCAGGATTGATATCATTAGTATCTTTATTTTGAGGGGATTTGCCTTGAATAAGCTACAAAAGATAAATGTAACATTGTAATAAAAATAACTTCTTAAAAACAATTTCACAAACGTTGCTGTGTTCAAATAACACCTTTTCATAGCTTAACATAGAATTTCTTTTAGGCCTTTTCTTCAACTTAAAAATTCCTTTTGTTTAGTATTCAAAATGAATATAGGAGTGAAAATAAAACATATATATGTATATATATATGTGTATGATGTTAAAATTTAATTAAACACGCATAACCAACCCTAACTTAGATCTGTTTACCAAAACGAAGACAACCAGGTGAAAATAAGACATATATATGTATGATGTTAAAATTTAATTAAACACACATAACCAACCCTAACTTAGATCTGTTTACCAAAACGAAGACAACCAGGTGAAAATAAGACATATATATGTATGATGTTAAAATTTAATTAAACACACATAACCAGCCCTAACTTAGATCTGTTTACCAATATATGTATGATGTTAAAATTTAATTAAACACACATAACCAGCCCTAACTTAGATCTGTTTACCAATATATGTATGATGTTAAAATTTAATTAAACACACATAACCAGCCCTAACTTAGATCTGTTTACCAAAACGAAGACAACCAGTAAACAGCACCTGCCACCTACCCTTCTACTTTTAACTGAATTGTGGGATTTACTATCACTTTTGTAACGCGCTCACAGTTCAAAGTGCGGATAATGGTCGGCGGAATCACGGCTCCAACCTTCGGTCCCTCGTTCGGCAGCCCTACAAGTTAACCACTTGGCCACGCCCAACCCATCTTATCGTCATTTATAGGCCCGGTATGGCCAGGTGATTAGGGCGCTCGACTCGCAATCTGAGGGTCGCGGGTTCGAATCCCCGTCCCACCAAACATGCTCGCCCTTTCAGCCGTGGGGGCGTTATAATGTGACGGTCAATCCCACTATTCGTTGGTAAAAGAGTAGCCCAAGAGTTGGCGGTGGGTGGCGATGACTAGCTGCCTTCCCTCTAGTCTTACACTGTCAAATTAGGGACGGCTAGCTCAGATAGCCCTCGTGTAGCTTTGCGCGAAATTCAAAACAAACAAACAAACAAGGCTTCGCCACAAGCAAACACACACTATGAACAGATATGCACCATACAAATATACTTATTCATCGTGCTAAAACGCTGGTCAGACAGTTTCATAAGTGATTATACGATTATATAATGCAATATTTTCTATGTTATAAAATACCTAGACGTTAAACGTTATTCATATTTTGTACCGATACACTAGTAAAAGTCATGAATATATGATTTATTCTACCGAGAAAAGGTATATATTTACCTATCTCTATATATCTAGCTGTTTACTTAAAACCTTTATTGCAATTAATAGAATTTAACGAGATATTTATAGCCACCTCGGACGATTCCTCGCCTTGTGATTTGACTATAAATATATTTTTCGTTGCTTTAGTTCTTCTGATGAAAGAGTACCGCGGAGACTGTGCGCCACCAGAGGTCATTGTGAACGGCTCTGTTATACCCGGTGGAGGAGGAACAAACTTTAAAGGTGTTCACGAGGTTCAGTTTTTAGGAATCATCGGTCCACTGGAACAAAAGCGTGTGTGTAAGATAAAGTGCTTTAACGGAACATGGATAGGACCTCTTTGCACGATAGACGAGGGTAAGGACTTTTTTTTTTCCATATATTACTTCGAGAAGTAATAGGTAATTCTGTGTTTCTTTTTGAAACCAGGTTCTAATAATGCTCCCCCCCCCCCAGTGACACAGCGGAATGTCTGCGGACTTATACCGCTAGAAACCTGGTTTCGATACCCGTGGTGGGCAGAGCACAGATAGCCCATACTGTAGCTTTGTGCTTAATTCCAAACAAACTTTCCTAAATCGTCGCCCCCCCCCAGTTGACCAGCCGAAATTATCCGG
>NW_013666378.1:139533-142696 GCF_000517525.1 Limulus polyphemus | reverse complement strand
CAAATTTTACTTCGAAAAGTAATAGGTAATTCTGTTTTTCTTTTTAAAACCAGGTTTTAAAAATGCCCCCCCCCCCCAGTGACACAGCGGAATGTCTGCGGACTTATACCGCTAGAAACCTGGTTTCGATACCCGTGGCGGGCAGAGCACAGATAGCCCATACTGTAGCTTTGTGCTTAATTACAAAACAAACAAACAAAACGATCAATGATTTAATATTGATATTGTTACAGTCTGTGGGGGGTCTGTGTTTATGCGTAAGATTTTTTGATTTTTTAACATTAAATTTTGTGACCAGCGACTCTAACCTGTTCACAATACGTTTAGAAAGGCAGTATAAACCGTTTTATATTGAAAAAAGGCTTAGATTAAACGATTCTGTCTAAGCCTTTTTTCAATGTAACACGGTTTAAACTGCCTGGCGAAGGGCTTTTGCCCGAAACGTTGTAAATAAATATATATATATATATTGTCATAGACGTGTGTTTTCCCAATTTTTAACACTTTTCTTCATTATTTCTTTATTTTTCCACGTTTTTCTTACTGCGTGCTTTTTCTCAACAATACTTTTAGTACGCTTCTCCGTACACCGTTCTGTTATATTGTTGTAATTTTATATTATTTTCGGTTGCCATAATTTAAAATTAGTTTTCTAACCTGTGACGTTCAGAGACCCTTGAAAAAAGACGTAAGCCGAAACGTCGGGTAAAGTAAAAATTGGCATTCAAAGGTAGCGTGATACCACCGAAAAAGTATTTTCAGATCAGGGATGTATATGTCCCTTGTACTTTATGACATTGAAAAACAAAAGAAAATATATTAACATTGAGGAAGCCGCAAAGGCGAAACGTTGGTTGAAATATTTTTAACAAATATTTTATATATATATTGTTACGTCTCCGTCCGCTAGTTAATTTTCCGTAAATCCGTTCCGACGAAACTTTAGCGACACAAGTCCTTTCTTAAATAAAACTGGTTTATTCTTTCCGAATACAACTTTACGATACACTTAATTTCAACAGTCGCTCTATAACAAACACTATAATTCACGTCTCACGTGGCCAACAATATTTTGTCCGCATACATTCAATTACTCATTACATTGTTACGTTGCGACCATCTTATATATACCAGACTACCCCCAATCTAGTAGTCTCCCGATAATTCACGAAGGTTCGAGAGAAAGACGTGGCGTGATACTAGTCACGTGACCTCGCTGACACAACAATATATATCTGGAGTGTAAAGGTCGTATTTTTTCTAAATGTTTTTTTACTAAAAATGATAAAAAATGTTTATACTTTGTCTTAAGATTTTGTGCCCATCCCTTCACCCCAACTGGACTGTCGTTAGTATATTCCTTTAAGTTATAGTCTACTAAGACACTAGCTATAGTAATCTTTAGTTCATCTTCCATCCTCCAGACTTAATCGGATTAAGTCTTTAAACAATTGAATTAGTCTTATCTAATATACGTATATATAACTGGTTCTCATGAGATACTGATTACGATGCACTGAGAGATAGTTTCCGTTAGCAGATTTGGTTAATTGAATGTCATCGTTAGGGCTAATCTCAAGCGAGGTGTGCGGTCTTCTTGTTGCTGTTCTATCGCTTTTCTACATGATACACCAGAGATCAAAACATGTTAATACGATGTGTGAATTAAACTTAGTAGAGCTACGCAATGAACCGAAATCTATAAACTAGACACGTAGAGTTAAAAAAACTGTTAATAGCAATGAACCGAAATCTATAAACAAGACACGTAGAGTTAAAAAAACTGTTGATAGCAATGAAACAAAATCTATAAACAAGACACGTAGACTTAAAAAAACTGTTGATAGCAATGAACCGAAATCCATAAACTTGACACGTAGAGTTAAAAAAACTGTTGATAGCAATGAACCGAAATCCATAAACTTGACACGTACAGTTAAAAAAACTGTTAATAGCAATGAACCGAAATTTATAAACAAGACACGTAGAGTTAAAATACAACCTTTAATAAACTGAGTGCTTTCAAAAATTTAACTCTATTTTATGAAGGGTAAACTGAACTTCTCTCTTCAGGGGGTAAGTTAGATTTCCTTCACCGAGTTGGGGGTGAAATGGGCCTTCTTGATCGAAAGTTAAAACTAACTTTCTACAACACGAATAAAGTGAACGTTCTTAGATAGCTAAAAAATAACGCTTACAAATATCATGCGAACATTTTACCATGTTAATTTCTCTTTTAATGGTAGAATATAGTTGATCCGGTATTTATAAATGGACTTGTTATTGCCAAACCCACTAAGCAAATAGCAAGTAATGTTCTCCAAGAACGCAGTTTTGTTATTGGTTGAATCTTCTTAATCAACTGAACACTTACTAAATTTCATACTCTTTTCCCCGAACATGTTCACCCTTTCAGCCGTGTGGGCGTTATAATGTGACGGTCAGTCTCACTTTTCGTTGAATAAAGAGTAGCTCAAGAGTCGCTGGTGGGTGACATTGACTGCTTGCCTTCCTTCTAGCCTATCACTTCTAAATTAGGACCAGCTAGCGCAGATAGCCCATTGAGTAACTTTGCGCGAAATTCAACAACAACAACGAAATTTCATTTGCTAGTCGCCGGAAGATTTTATCCAATCAAAGAAAAAAAACAGGTTGTTTTCATATGAATATTTGTTATTCGTAGAAGTTGTAACTAGTGGTCAGAAAAAAAGGTTAACCCAGTTCTAGATCATCGTACTATTGGATGAAAGGTTCTGGCTGCTAAGGTAAGTTGATCAACTGTTTTTTTTTTAATTCTAAACTTCGCAAACAAACAAGTATAAAAAAAAAACCGACAACGTGCTACGAAAAATATATTTGTAACGGAACTGTTGGCTTTATAAGAGAGATTCTTGTTGATCACGTAATTCTACTTGGAACTAGTAGATCAAGGGTTCTATGTAAGTAGAAGAAAGAGTTCAGGAATAAGAGAGGAAAGAAAGATTGATTTAATGACTGTATCAGACGAAACTTTTTCAAGTTAGGGTTAGGAAAACAGAAAAAAAAAAGAAATCTGCGGCTTAGAAAGTTTTGTTTGCAATAAATCACTTGTTTGTTTGTTTTTTAATTTCGCGCAAAGCTACACGAGGGCTATCTGCGCTAGCCGTCCCTAATTTAGCAGTTT
>NW_013666378.1:135295-139084 GCF_000517525.1 Limulus polyphemus | reverse complement strand
AGACAGCTAGTCATTACCACCCACCGCCAACTCTTGGGCTACTCTTTTACCAACGAATAGTGGGACTGACCGTCACATTATAATGCCTCCACGGCTGAAAGAGCGAGCATGTTTGGTGGGACGGGGATTCGAACCCACGACCCTCAGATTGCGATTCGAGCGCCCTAACCACCTGCAATAAATCATAGAATTTGTTTAGTCTCAAGATTTTACCAGAAAAATAGAATTTTCGACGTTTTAATATATCTTTTGTAAATATCGCAAACTCTACATTCTACAAAGTAGTGCTGCTTAGTAACTGTTTAGTGTATCCTTTGTAAATACCGCAACTTCTATATTATCCGGAAGAAGATTGAGGTTTGTATCCTTCCTGTTGCTTTGTAGCTGTTTAGTGTATCCTTTGTAAATACTGCAACTTCTGTATTATCCGGAAGAAGATTGAGGTTTGTATCCTTCCTGTTGCTTTGTAGCTGTTTAGTGTATCCTTTGTAAATACCGCAATCTCTGTATTATTCGCAAGAAGGTTGAAGTTCGTATCTTTCCTGTTCGTTAGTAACTGTTTAGTGTATCCTTTGTAAATACCGCAATCTCTGTATTATTCGCAAGAAGATTGAGGTTTGTATCCTTCCTGTTGCTTAGTAACTGTTTAGTGTATCCTTTGTAAATACCGCAACCTCTGTATTATCCGGAAGAAGGTTGAGGTTCGTATCTTTCCTGTTCGTTAGTAACTCTTTATCACATAGTTATGTAACTAGAGAACTTTACAATTTTCCGACAGCGAACATTTGATCATTTTGTGTGTTAACTTGTAAAGTGTTCAAGAACGAAAGAAAAAGATTTGAAACGTGCTCACGTACATCGTTTCAAAAGTTGTATTCAAAGTGTTTAGTACTCAAGCGACATAGTCTGCCAGTTCTACTCTCCAGAAACATCTGAATTTACATAATTTGTTTTATCTTTCTTGTCACATTCGCATATAACCGAGAAATGCATAAGCATTTTATGATGTTTAAACAGCGTATTTAGAAACTTTTTAAAATGTAAATGTTTGAGTAAAAACGCGTATTTGTTGTTTTCTTACTAAGTACGATAAAGTCTACTTATATCTGCACAAACACATAACTTTTTATTATTAAAATTTAAAATAAGCATTTTGATCGATATGCAAACATGAATCTATTTATAATCGTCAATAAATAATAATAAACCATTTCGTGTAAAAAATAATCCCCGTTTCGAGTTTCAAAGTTTATTTCACAGATTATGTATGATGTATGGTGGTGTATTTGTAAAGTTTCGTAACTGGTGTATTTGCAAAATTTTCTTAACTTACGTACGTTGGTGAATTTGCAAAGTTTCGTTTTCGCGTCAGCTTAATTCAAGAAGAATTTACTCTTCATAGAGCAAATAGCTTACAAATATTCACAGGTTTAATTATTAATTTTAGAACAGATTTATTTGTTTTTAGTGTAGATGGCATTAGCGTTTTCATGCATTTATTTCACGCTCAGAAGATATTGATTTCAGTACCATGAACAGTTAAAGTTGCTACCAAAGAACTGACCAAGAAATATCTACAAAATTGTTTCAAGTCAATCAAAAACTATTCCGTCTATAACTTTGTCAAGCTTTTAACCACAAAATCCGTGCCCCCAAAAAGTCTAACAATAGTAATAGTCACCAGGGGCTGATGGCTTAAAAAACTGATAATAGTAGCCCTAATAATATTAGCCACCAGGAAATGCTACATAAAGAATTCTATCAATATTACCCACCAAGGAATGTTGACCTAAAGAAGTCTTGCAACATTAGCCACCAGGGGATGTTGACCTAAAAAAGTCTTGCAATATTAGCCACCAGGGAATGTTGACCTAAAGAAATCTTGCAATATTAGCCACCAGGGAATGTTGACCTAAAAATGTCTTGCAATATTACCCACCAAGGAATGTTGACTTAAAGAAGTCTTGCAATATTAGCAATCATAAGCAGTTGACCTAAAGAAGTCTTGAAATATTAACCACCAGGGGATGCTGGCCTAATAAAATTTAGCAACAGTATTCACTACGGGACAATGACATTAAAATTCTACCAATAATAATAAGAGCTACCTTAGTATACTGGTCTAAAAACGCCAATGAATAGTGGTTATGGAAAATCGCTGAATTAAAGAAGCCTTGCAATGTTTTCTGTTAGAGAATGCTAACACGAAGAAGTCTAGCAACATTAATCACTTGGAAATGTTCACTTATTAAAGTAGCCACCAGAGGATGCTGATCTAAAGAAGTATATGAATAGTGGTCATTAAGGGATGTTGGTGTAGGGAAGTATATAATAGTAGTTAATAAGTGATGCTTACTTTAAGTATATGAATAGTAGCCGCCAGGGGATGCTGAACTAAAGTTACGATAATAGCTACCAGGGGACGCTAGCCTAAAGTCTATACTAATAGAAACCAAAGCTACCAAATTAAATAACTAATAATGGAATGCCAATAAAAATCTGTTAATGATATTGGAACTCACTGATATTTTCTGTTTCGATATTTCTGAAATATTCTAAGGTATACACATATTTTATATCAATAGAAATAGTGGAATAAATATAGTTAAATATAATCAATCAAGAATGAGATTGGAAATATACTAACGAACAAAATATTAAAACTTTTTTTTTCTAAATTAGAATAAGTAAACAAGAATTATTTCATTATGTACGCATGGTTGTTACTTTGTAAAATTATGATTTCGAGAACTGAGAGATGATAAGAACAAAATAATATAAATTAATCAAAAGCTCACGGTTCGATTATACAATTCAGAACATAAGCACTTTTAGATTGAACTAAAACATAAAACATTTGGCTTTTTTTTTCTCTTTTCTTTGGGGGGGGGGGGTACGTTAATTAATTATGAAGCCTGATTATACGAAATCAAAACTGCTACACTTTGCGATCAATGTACGTTAAATTTGAGACAGAACTACCTTATATAATTATAATTAAAAACACACATCCTGTGGTCTGGTCAGTAGATATATTAAAGGCAAACTGTGGTAATCTCATTTCTGGCTAAATGTTTACTAAATTATTAGGCCCGGCATGGCAAGGTGGTTACGGCCACTCGACTCGCAATCTGAGGGTCGCGGATTCGAATCCCCGTCACACCAAACATGCTCGCCCTTTCAGCCGTGGGGGCGTTATAATATGACGGTCAATCCCACTATTCGTTGGTAAAAGAGTAGCCCAAGAGTTGGCGGTGAGTTGGTGATGACTAGCTGCCTCTAGTCTTACACTGCTAAATTAGGGACGGCTAGCGCAGATAGCCCTCTTATATCTTTGCGCGAAATTAAAAAACAAACAAACAAACAAACTAAATTATTAAAAACCTGTCCATGACACAAAGACAAATATAATTTCATAATCTTTGTAATAATTTTAAGCATAGATAAATTGAAAATAAGAAAAACATCGTATAGCCAAAGCGTTGTTTTATATTGTCGTATATATTTTTTTTATTATCCCCTGTTTAATTTTCATATTTGTTTTTGCGCGACAGAAGAAATACTGATGTAAAAAAGTAAGGAAATACAATTTATTTTGGATTATTGTTTGTTTGTAATTAAGCACAAAGCTACACAATGGGCTATCTGTGCTCTGCCCACCACGGGTATCGAAACCCGGATTCTAGCGTTGTATGTCCGCAGACATACCGCTGTACCACTGGGGGGCTTGTTTGTTTGTAATTAAGCACAAAGCTACACAATGGGCTATCTGTGCTCTGCCCACCACGG
>NW_013666378.1:129446-134871 GCF_000517525.1 Limulus polyphemus | reverse complement strand
ACTGATAAACATGAAAAATCTAACAAAATTATCATACCAAATTACGACATAGGATGTAACCCTGAACACCTTTACTTACCAAATGTCCGCGATAAATACTATAAAAATCTGACAGTTTGTCTCGTAACCGAAACCGTAAAAAAATCGAAATAAATTTTAGCTTTAAAGATATTCACAAAATGAACACTAACACCACGTGATAGAACCTTACTACGAACAGAATAAATCACAAACTTGGCTCTACACGAACACAATCTGAGGTGATTCGAACTGAAATGGGGTAAAATTCCAACCAAGTTCTTTTTTCATGGTCCATTAAGCTAAAACCTAAAACTATCTTCAACAAACTAAAAACTACATACCGCATATCCTGTACTCTGGAACACTGGAAAAACAAATGAGCAATAGTGGTATGAACGATGATAAGATATACTTATGTTAATCCTCCAATATATGTATCCTATCATAACATTGGTGAACATGTTAAAGAAGTCCTCGTGATTTGGTGATCAAACGAGCGACTAACGTTATTGTTAGCTTCGTATAAAATTAAAATTATTATTGTTTACCATCCCTGCAATGATTCTTTTTTTACTAGGACTTTGTTCGGTGAAATTTCAGAAAAGTCGCCCACTTCAGGAATCCGCGGGAAAAGAAAAATACAGCGTCGTATTGTTTATAGTGTCTAGAGGTGTAACGAAAGTATTATTGTCAGTGAGTTTACATCAGGCATTAGGAAAAGTTGCTGAATGAAAATAAACTCCAAACGTACTGTAGTTTACGATATAACTGTACAATATCTGGTACGTAACGTTAAGACTTCCTTATTTACAGTGCATATTTCGAATGCATCAGAACTATTTACACGTGGGAAATATTCTATTGGTTAGTCCTGTCGTCGGAAGTCCATTAAAGCCAGGCAAAAAAAAAAAAAGTTGGAATTCGTCTCACATTTTACCCTCCTGGGGTCGAGATCAGGCTTAATGAACAAACCTTGGTAACTTAAAATTAATCCGGGTTTCGATACCCTTCGGTGGACACAGCAGATAACCTGATGTGGCTTCGCTACAGGCCCGGCATGGCCAGGTGGTTAGGGGCGCTTGACTCGCAATCTGAGGGTCGATCGCGGGTTCGAATCCACATCCTACCAAACATGCTGGCCCCTTTTAGCCGTGAGGGCGTTATAATGTGACGGTCAATCCCACTATTCGTTGGTAAAAGAGTAGCCCATAAGTTGGCGGTGAGTTGGTGATGACGAGCTGCCTTCCCTCTAGTCTTTCACTGCTAAATTAGGGTCAACTAGCGCAGATATCCCTCGTGGAGCTTTGCGCGAAATTTAAAACAAACAAATTTTGGTGACTTAAAATCGGCCACACATAATATTTCAGTAAAATAGAAGTCTCAGTCATTAATCCGTTTTTGTTTGTTTTTTTACACGTGAATGAGGAGCATCCAAGAAAACATTATTGCAACTTAAAAGTTTCTTAATGATGTTAAATCCTACTAATCCAGATCTTTTTGTTACGCACGTTCTCGTGGACCACTTGGCTTACCAGCATAGCCCGAAAATAGCCCTGTTGGGCCAAAACGTTTCGTAAAGAAATAGGTTTTATCATGGCATGGCTTTTCTTAATCAGTGTTAGTGTTCTAATCCAATTTTGGGGCAGGGATAATACTGGTTGAACATAATTTAGGTGCTGTCCCTTCACTGGCCTGGCTCACCAGTTATTTCTGCCTTAAAAAAAAGACCTGCGCTAATAAGACAGGAAATGAAAACTAAACCCTAACCTAGGGGGCTTGAAAACTTTCCCAGTTTTCTGGGACTCATGCACAACTGGGGAAGGGGTATTACTTGTCTATCATATTTTAGTAACGTATAATGGAGCTGTTAAACTTTGTATATTTTTGCGATTTTGGAACCGCAGCCCTAACCTGAATCGTCACGTGGTGTTCTGGTTATGTTATATTGTTCACTAAACACAAAGCTACACAATGAGCTATCTTCGTTCTGCTCACAGCGGGTATCGAACCCCGAACTTTAGCTTTGTAAACTGTAAGACTTTACCGCTGAGCCACCGGACGATGGGGGGGGGGGGTTGTTATATTGCCCCAATCTAATCGTTCCCACTTCAGGCCTAAGTGGTAATAATAACAGACTATTGAAGTTTTTCTAACAATCTTCTAAGACTTAACGTGAAAAAAAATATCCTGTTTTTCAAATACTATTACGTTTTATCATATTTTATTAGTGTCTGAAGACGAAAATGAAAAAAAAAATAATGGTTGTGGTTTTATATTTGTCCAGATGGGGATCGTTTCCAACCCATGTTACGTCAGTGCTCTTTACAACTGACGGACGCTGAGGTAGTGGTCAGTTACAAGGGAAAGAGGTTAACCATTGACACAGAGATAGCTGTTCCTCACGGAAGTAAACTGGATTTTCGATGTTCTGAAGTAGGCATGTACAAGTTTGTAGGCCAGCAACACTTAACGTGTTCGAATGGCCAATGGAGTTCTACTTTTCCTCACTGTGTGGCCACAACTCTGCAACGAAATTTCTCAGGTAGGGTTTTCATGCCAATTATATAATACACAGCTATAATCTAGGTCGGGACTGAGAAAAAAGTTTAGCATTTCTGTAGCTTGAGGTAAGCTACAGAATTAACCCCTTTCTATTTTATTTTGTTTTTGCTTCCTTATTTTCATAATTAACCTTGAAAATGATACTCTACTTAATACTACCTTTTTGTTAAATTTCTGTAACACACTCAATCGAAAACCTGAGAGAAAATATGAAAAATATGTTTAATTAATATATGTTTCTACACGCTCAAAGGCCTAAAGCCAACATATCATGAATCACAGGACTTTATCGTTTCTTTCCACCGTTTCTTTATTTAAAGATTAATCTTCTTTTGGCTGAAGAAAGCAATAACTACTGAACTAAACGTTTAGTGGTTCTGTTTATACCCCAATAGAAAAGCGTGCCTCTGAATCGTCGTGGTTTAAAGTAAGAAACTTCTGCCCGAATAGTTAAGCATCTTATTGTATTTACAGACTTATCCAGAAACAAACGCGACCGAATACGTTATCCATCAGCTGAGTGAACAGTTACTAGCATAAGGAGACATTGTAAATATTTGTTTATTATTTCTATTCAGTTATTTTTTTGAAAAAGTATTTCCGAATATAATACAAAACGAAATGCGTGAAATGTAATTTGTTACATTACAAAAAGCGTTTCGTTTCTGAAAAGGAATATAATCTGAAAAAAAAAAAACATTAATTTTGCTTCTGCCATTAAACACTTTTAAGTTACATGCATATTTTGAAAAATGTTTTAATGTACACAGGCGCGGACTGGCCTAAGGAGACACTCTCAAAAAATCCTAGTGAGCCCCTTGGAAAAGCAGGTAGTTTTGTTATTTTTATGACAAACTTGGGGGGCCCCTTCTAGCTTTTTTCCCCCGGTAAATTTGTAAAGTCCAATCCGCCCCTGAATGTACATTATAGTTCTTGCAAAAGTGGCGCCATTTTATCCTCATGGCCCCGTATATCCGTCTCAGACGACTATATGGTAAACGAGTGTGCTGTTAATATTGTATTACACGGATTACCCGAGATATGGGGTCGTATATGATGACATGGAATACAATTCCATGGAATACAATTCTCTTAGTGCCTTTGATTCTGTAGTTTTTGGCACAAAAATAATGAAAACTTCGAAGTACAAAAGAAAAGGACGCTAGAGAATAACGAGACACTGCTTGCAAACACGACATTGTGGAATTGATTTTTTTCTGGGTCACGTAATCTCGATTATCACAACTGATACTGTCAGTCTCAATTTTTCAAAGTGGGCAAACGACTGAGAGTTTTATGTCAATAAGATGGATCACTGTATTACTTAGCGGTGTTCGGGATCAAAACCAAATTAAACACGATATAGAAAAAAACATGTTAACAGGCGGAATATCCAGTCTTTTGGTAATTCTGGTTTTCTTAACAGCGATCATAAAACCTAATGTTACATTTACAGATGCGACGAAATAAATGTAACTTTTTTTATATATACAAGTAGCCTTAATAAACTTACACTGAAATTAAAGTAGAGTATCTAAAGGATTCAGAACGTTCTGGAACTTTTCTCTGAAGACAACATGAACTATCTTGTTAATAGTTCACAATACCGATGCGTTGTTGAATTACTAGCTATCCAAAGGCGAACTCCCCCCCCCCCGGACTTACAACGCTAGAAACCGGGTTTCGATACCCGTGGTGGGAAGAGCACAGACAGCCCATTGTGTAGCTTTGTGCTTAACCACAAACAAACGATAAGCCAAAAGCGAAAATCTTTACTAGGTTTTAAAATACACAGAATAAAAAATGGGAAAGTAGGAAACAAAAACGGTTACTTAGTGCTAACCGCTCGTAGCTTTTACTCAAATTAATTACACAACTCAACAGGTACAGTAAACTAAACAAGCTATTTACAGCGTAATTAAACAGAATAATGTGACAATGTATTCAATAAAAGTATGTATACTGTATAATAAACAGTTCGACCTAATTGTTCGCAGGGATTTTAAACAGTTCGACCAAATTGTTCGCAGGGATTTTAAACAGTTCGACCTAATTGTTCGCAGGGATTTTAAACAGTTCGACCTAATTGTTCGCAGGGATTTTAAACAGTTCGACCTAATTGTTCGCAGGGATTTTTATCTCTGGTATATGAAGAAGTAAGTTGTCAAAATCAGAAATGGATAGGTATAGTTATCTAATTACTGATTATTGTAATAAGGGTATTTATTACACCCCCTGGCGACTAGTACAAGCACCTCCTAGTATCATCTATAACGTGATGTCCGGGGACGCTGACGTCACCGGAGCCGGAGAAGTGGTCATCCTACCAAACAGCATCGTCCATTTGGATTGTTTGTTTCAGAGAGAACATGGCAACCCCGAATGGGCATGGTCAGCCGGCCAAAGGTGAGACTTAGTTTGGTTTTCACGTAATTCGTGTTTGAATTTAATCTGAAGATAATGTGTAGAAGTAAACAACTGTAATACGGCTGTGATACTTTTAGAAAAATAAACAGTTCATAATTGAAAAGCTGATAAAATTCAGTCTTTATAAATTAAGAGGTTAAAATGTTTCGTTTCATTTTAAAGAGGCTACCATAACATTGGTGCTCTGTAAGAAAACGTTATGTCTCATTGAAATAATACAACGAATAAAGGTTTCATTTTAAAGAGGCTACCATAACATTGGTGCTCTGTAAGAAAACGTTATGTCTCATTGAAATAATACAACGAATAAAGGTTTCATTTTATTTTAAAGAGGCTACCATAACATTGGTGCTCTGTAAGAAAACGTTATGTCTCATTGAAATAATACAACGAATAAAGGTTTCGTTTCTTGGTA
>NW_013666378.1:125014-128805 GCF_000517525.1 Limulus polyphemus | reverse complement strand
AAGTAAAAATTCTAGCGGATTCTAGCGTTGTAAGTCCGCAGACATATCGCTGTGCCACTGGGGGGCTAGAAGAAGTGAATCGAAAAGTAAAAATTCTAGCGGATTCTAGCGTTGTAAGTCCGCAGACATATCGCTGTGCCACTGGGGGGCTAGAAGAAGTGAATCGAAAAGTAAAAAATTTCAAAATGTTTTACCAATCATTATGGAATTCATATTTGATCATAGGGGAACTTTGTTTTATAAGAATAAGAAATAAGCTGTTTTTATTGGTTAGGCCTAAAATATCGGCGCTTGTCTGAGAATCCATTCTGCACGTTGTACAATAATAATGTCTACCTTTATTCCTTTTAGTTTCTTGTTTTTGTTCGGTAATCTTCGATCTAACTGACCTAAATTTTCAAATCCAACCAGGATATCTGCTGGCTTTCGCTGTGATTCATTTTAATCTCATAAAGACCCTTTCTTCAAATTAAATCAATCAGTAACAGCATCTTAGTTATCCCATGTACAAACCATCAGTTCTCTCGCTGAGCAACAAAACCAAAACCATGACAGCTGAGATGTGCTTTGTTAAGCCGACAAGAAAGAAAAATCAATGCGGAATGTAATGAGAACGTTGTAAACGTGATGTATCTGATTAGTCGATAACCTTAAGGAAAACAGGATGTTAGAGCTGGCTAGAAATTGTTCAGGATTAATCTTTCTTCCTCCTCATTAGAATTTTTAACTTGTTCATCACAAGCACCAAGAAGCTTATACTTCGTTTATCACTTGTGAATGTTTGAGAGACATATCCAGCAAGTAGAATTCTTGAGAGCCTAGGTAATAAACATAGTTATGGTCTCTAAATAAGGATTACATTGACTCGTGAATGTTTTAATGACATTTTTATAAATTATTCCTTTAAGAAGTATTGAACGAACCCAAGACATTTTATCCTCAATTTCCTGGTAACTTTCCAGGCAGTATCCTTGCGGGTGGTCCTTGTCAACTGACGAAAGAAGTTGGAAATACCGATTGTCCATCTACTATGCTAAGGAGGAGGACTCTGGTTTCTATAGCTGCACCACGCCTAGAGGTGAAAATAACAAGATCTATGTTATTGTCAAAGGTAAGCCAATGTGTCCACCAGTTTCGCTGGTCGTATTGGTGTATTACATTGTCTTCTTTAAGATATAATGTATAACATCGTTGTATTAAAGAAATATTGTAAGTGGTCACAGCCATGCATAACACATCTTTTCCCTTATGGTCAATAGTATACGAGGTCATTGTATTTAAAATATATTGTACCTAATACATGGACAGCTTGGACTTTAGAAGATCTTATGATAAGTTGATGCATAAGAAATTAAGTTGGAAGACTTATAACCCTAAAAATCGGGTTACGATACTCATGGTGAACACAGCACCAATAGCCCATTATGTTGTTTTGTGTTTAACTACAAAAATACAAGCATAAGAAACATTGTTGTAACTATTTTCTAAACATATATATATCTATATATTAAAAGGGATGATTGGTGCTTTTGTGATCTTAGATATATTTTAGACTATCTTAAAAATGATTTGATGTTTATAACAAATCCTTTGAAATAATTTTCTGTCCCCCGCTGGGACAGCGGTAAGTCTAAGGATTTACAACTCTAAAATCAGAAGTTCGAATCCCCTCGGTGGACACAGCAGATAGCCCGATGTGGCTTTGCTATAAGAAAAACACACAACCACACAATAATTTCTAACAACATAAATTTATAGGTATCCAGTTGTCGGTTACTTAGTAGTTCTGAATATATTTTACAATCACCATAAGGTGATTTGATGCATAAGAAATATTTTTGTTATAATTTTCTAAAATCATAAATCTATATCTTTGTTTGTTTGTTTGTAATTAAGCACAAAGCTACACAATGGGCTATCTGTGCTCTGCCTACACGGGTATCGAAACCCGGATTTCTAGCGTTGAAAGTCCACAGACATACCACTATGCCACTGAGGGGGGGGGGGGGCAAATCTATATCTGTAGAGTTAGATGGGTCTTTAACAATTCTAGATTTATTGAGGGATAACACAGCTTAATATTATTTGAAATTTGTTGGTGTTTCGCTAGAATATTGAATGTTTTTCCCGCTCATTTATTCACTTATTGCTTCGCATTCTGACTTTTCATAATTTCTAATGCATCTGCTAAAAATATATCTTGACGCAAAATGCTATTCACGATACAGCCTGAACATTAATCCCCCCCCCCATAATAAATAACGTACTACCCCCACGCAGCTTTCTAAGCATGGGTCCAACCTCGTAATTCGAATGCACACGAGCTAATTGGTACTTATATTTTTATTACCAATAGGAAGGAGAAAGAGATAGCGAAATCCATTCCTAAGCCTGAAACACCGATTTCTTCCCTTATAAATGTTTCATAACAAAGAGCTTACATTTATTGGAGATTTTCAGGGATTACTTTAAATCTTGGAGATTCGGTCGGTGCAAGACCCAGATAATCATTTTTTTTTTTCACAAGTATCATTTTAAATCAATATTCAGACTACCATCCCCCCCCCCCCACATTCCACTCAAGAAAGAAATATTTGAGTTGTTTTTGTTTTTTGGTTTTGTTTTGTTAATTTATTTTCCTCGCATATACATTGAATTGCAGGGAAGAAATGATGACGTATAGGCCTAATCTATTTTTTGCTACTCCCGCTGCAACAGACTAGTTTTGCAGGATTCAGGGCTCATTAGCACTCCTTAGAAAAGCGAAGCAAATAAAAAAATGTGCCTCACGTAATTGTGGAACTCAAGTAATTTGTTTCTGTATCTAAACAAACGAATATTTGAGTTGTCATTGCAGCCAACTTTACGTTCACTGTTTCTTGGGTTTTCCTCAAATTGGAAGTCAGAAACTCACAGAATCAAATAAGTTTTGCTTATTTTTTTAGGGGGAGGGGAGATCTTCATAACTTTTCCCCAAAAGTTTAGATAAAAAAGAAAATTTTAATTCATGCGGTACGCCAAAAAATTATTGAATAATTAAACTTTTTTTATTCTAATGTTTATTTATTATCAGACGTGACCAACGAATAGTGGGATTGACCGTAACATTATAACGCCTCCACGGCTGAGCATGTTTGGTGTCACGGGGATTCGAACCCACAACCCACAAATTGTGAGTCGAGCGCCCTAATCTCCTGGCCGTGCCGGGCGTCGAAGAGTGATTATTATTATACTTGTCATAAGACATTAGTATGAGGCCTATTACATTTTTAAACACTACATTCTGTATCTAGCTCCTTTAGCCCTTAGAAGAGTCTGTAGTAATAGTATTCAAACCATATTGCATTTGTTATGTCCCAGTGTCGATTATTCGTTTCGCTCATACCACAGCTTTTCAGGTCGGCTGGCATACGACAAACATAGCAGTGGTCGGAACACTATTTATAAAAGTCATTTGATACAAAAACAATTGTTATGGTGTGCCTTTTATAAACTCGCGAATTATGGTCACAGTTACACTTGTCACAAGACCCGTTTCATTTTTAAACACAAAGTTCTTAACGAGTTCCACGGGATTTTCAAGAATTAGTTTGTTTTGTTTTTGAAGTTAAGCACACAAAGCTACACAGTGGGCTATCTGTGCTCTGCCCACCACGGGTATCGAACCACCCGGTTTCTAGCGTTGTAAGTCCGCAGACATGCCGCTGTGCCACTGGGGGGGGGGGCAAGAATTAGAAGAATGTATAACAATAGTGTTCCAACCACAATACATTTGTTGTCATATGCCAACG
>NW_013666378.1:122403-124025 GCF_000517525.1 Limulus polyphemus | reverse complement strand
AGGCAGCTAGTCATCACCACCCACCGCCAACACTTGGGCTACTCTTTTACCAACGAATAGTGGGATTAACCGTCACATTATAACGCCCCCACAGCTAAAAGGGCGAACATGTTTGGTGTGACGGGGATTCGAACCCGCGACCCACAGATTGCGAGTCGAGCTCTAACCACCTGGTCATGCCGGGCCGCTTTGATCGCACTCATGCAGCTCGAGTCTAGACAACAACAGCAAGAAATAATATTAAACAACTGTCCGACAGTAATGGTTTTTCACATGTTGAAAGAGAGTCGCGTTGGGTAGGTGTCGTGATGGAAAGGATTTTAACCACAAATCTAACATACGTTTGTGTTTGCTCTTAAGGAAATGAGATTTTATTTGTCAACTTTAAGAGTATAATAGACATGTTTTGTGCCTGGATGTTCTCGAATTGGAGTAAAAATATGTGCACGTCAAAACTCAAAAATTTTGAATTAAGTTGTCATCATTGTTTTATATTTACACTTGTTTATTTATTTATATTTGAACTATTATATAGTTCTTGACTTTCTTTCTGTTGATACTAGTGGTCCAGTGTCCGCTCTTGACGCCGGACTCTCCGCATCTTAAGCTCAGCACTCACAACCGGACTTACGGTGACCGCGTAAACTTCTCATGTCCAACAAGCTATAGACTCGTCGGCGCGGCGTCTTTACATTGTTTGAAAAACGAATCCTGGTCGGACTATCCACCTATGTGTGAGGGTAAGTAAACAACTGTACAAACTTAACATAAATATCTGAATCCAGTTTTCGCTGGAGTAAACCTAGAATAATATATATATATAATAGTACTGTCTGTTGTATGTCCATCTAACTACTTCGCAGAGTGTGGATGGATCTTCACCAAAATTGGTATGGAGATTCATTAGGTCCATGCGGGGCTACATACACATTTTCAATTTTGCGGGTTTTTATGGGCATTTTTATCACTCCCACATCTCCTGTGGAAGTACCTTCACCAAATTTGTCATGGAGGTTTATTGGATCTATGGGGGAGATACATAAAAATTTCCAGTTTTGCAGTTTTTGTGGGCGTTTTTTTACTACTACTTCGCCCCCTATTGATGGATCTTCACCAAATTTAGCGTGAAGGTTTGTTGGGTCCATGCGGTTTCACATTTGGTGTTTTTTTATGGGCGTTTTTTTACAATTACATATAAGGGAAGCAATTTTTCATGTCCTAAGATAACCTTTCATTAGTCATGAACTTACATAACTTCCCTTCAGGGGGACGGGTACTCCAGCTAGTAAATAAATATATTAAAACTAATATAGAAGGTAAAAGTTACAACATCTCTAGATTTCTGCTCTTGGTTATTACGGGCTATGACAGGAGTGTCGGGAGCCAGCAAGGGCCCTGGGGCAAACATCCTCGCCAGGCCCTCTTTCTCTGTCTTTTTTAACATTTTAAATAACTTATTAAAAAGAAGATCCCAAAGTAGGACAACAACGAGCTCACAAGCCAGACAAAATCATAGCAACAGCCGTTTCTAGCTCACAGTATAGGCGTAAAAACGTTAATAAAGTAACAACAAATATCTATTAAATCTATAAAGTAACAAATACATATTAATTATTACACAT
>NW_013666378.1:111863-121687 GCF_000517525.1 Limulus polyphemus | reverse complement strand
AAACATGCTCGCCTTTCAGCAGTGGGCGTTATCATGTGACGGTCAATCCCACTATTCGTTGGTAAAAGAGTAGCCCAAGAGTTGGCGAGCTGCCTTCCCTCTAGTCTTACACTGCTAAATTAGGGACGGCTAGCGCAGATAGCCCTCGTGTAGCTTTGCGCAAAATTCAAAACAAACAAACTAAATCTATAAATCAAGCTCAAAATACAAAATAATATTTATAATTATGATAATAAATAATAATTTCCAAATAATATTTAAACATTATAACTAAGTGTATTAATGAAACGAATTTAATAAGCCACAAAACAAAACAATCGCTACCACCTAAATTCCACACAGCTTATAAGTCCACGAAACCTGAATTTAAGTGTTGGTGTATTTGTAATAGTTTAGTTTTAAGCTCGTGAAATCCACGAAACCTGAATTTAAGTGTTGGTATATTTGTAATAGTTTAGTTTAAGCTCGTGAGATCCACGAAACCTGAATTTAAGTGTTGGTGTATTTGTAATAGTTTAGTTTTAAGCTCGTGAAATCCACGAAACCTGAATTTAAGTGTTGGTGTATTTGTAATAGTTTAGTTTTAAGCTCGTGAGATTCACGAAACCTTAGTATAAGTGCTCGTGTATTTATAGTAGCACACATGCAACAACAAAAACGAATAGGAGATACAAAAGTGATAAAACTCATTCATAACAAAGAACACTAGCGATCTGTGCAGATTATTATTAGATATTCTGTCATTTTTATCTTTCTATGTAATCTCCACAAACAACAACGAGTGACCAATGAAAACTAATTTCTCGATCCCAGTTCTTTCGACTTTTTCAAGCCGTGTGTAACCTTTAAATCTGCTTTTCTTTCTTGATAAAAAGTCGTTGTAAACGTAATTAACTAAATATGATTTACAATCGTAACAGGTTTCTACTTTCATTTATATAGTTTCAAATAAAAAACTTGTTAGTAGCTTTTAAGAACTAAATAAAAAATAAATTCTCTGTCACACACAAAAAAGAAAGAATGAGAAAGAATATAATATCATTAACAAAGTAAATACAAGGTATCGAACCCTTAAAACGCCCCCCCAAATGGCTCAACAGACAGTCAGAGGGCTTATAACACTAAAAATCTGGTTTCGATACCTGTGATGGGCACAGCAAAAAAAAAAAGTCCAATGTGCAGCTTTATTCTTAACAACAAACAGGACACGATTGTATGAGACCATTCTTATAGCATAGGCTGGAATGACCGATCATTTGCAGTTTGGATTTTAAAAGCTAAAAATTAAAAACAGCTAAAATGAGATAGAACAAATACAATCAAAGTACGTGAGCTTAATCATAAATGCTAAAATGGATAAAATTACTTTGCTATAAACAAGCACGTATTGTTCAGTAAATAAAAGAGACCTATACAAACAGTCACTAGAAGAATTTTTTTTCTCGTGATTATAAAACATTTTACAAAGTCAAAAACACAAATGATACAACTACTACTATCCTATGAACATAGGTATTTGCTTCGAATTTAGTAAATATCACAACTTTAATCTCACGAGCCACTTTCTTATTTAAGCCATAAAAAGATTTAAACAGTGTTATTAAGAGGAAAACTTTCTCTCTTTGTTATTTTTATAAATTAACTGCGTTTTTCCCCTGTTTTCCATGGTTTCAGCTATTGCTTGTACACCTCCACTACCCCCTCCTAATGGTCGAGTTCTAGACACAGGGCGCTACCTGACTGGCGACAGAGTAACGTATACATGTCATGCTGGATTTGTCCTTGTTGGCGAATCTGTGGCGGTTTGTAATGATGTCGGAGAGTGGACGGAACAACCACCAATATGTAAGTTGAATAGTTACTTATTTACTCTGTGTATTGATTACCAGTAGGTTAGGTTGTTTGGGAGGGGCGTGAGTGTTCGCTAGACTCTGGTGTTAAAAAACTCTGTATTCTTAAAACAGATGTGGTAAATGAACCAATAAGAACTCGCGTTCCTCAAAATTACTGTCTCCATAGGTCCGTCGTGATCGAACAACATAGTAACTGATTGGCTCCAAATTCGGAAAATAATTTATAAAATATTGACTAACGTGACACGTTTCTGTTCTTTTTTATTTCTTTTTGAAATCGTTAAATCATTTGTCATGCATCCACTGTATTTGATAAAACATAAAACCTGATGTCACATACACATATCAATTGCTTTAGCTTTGAATATAAATAAGATTGACAAATTTTTTAATGCAAAGAAAATATGAGTGATCAAGTTACGAATAGACATCAAACAGTTACCTTGTCTGATCCATTCATAGACTGATCAGGTTACGAATAGACATCAAACAGTTACCTTGTCTGATCCATTCATAGGCTGATAAGGTTACAAATAGACATTAAACAGTTACCTTGTCTAATCCATTCATAGACTGATCGGGTTACGAATAGACATCAAACAGTTACCCTGTCTGATCCATTCATAGGCTGATAAGGTTACAAATAGACATTAAACAGTTACCTTGTCTGATCCATTCATAGACTGATCGGGTTACGAATAGACATCAAACAGTTACCCTGTCTGATCCATTCATAGACTGATAAGGTTACAAATAGACATCAAACAGTTACCTTGTCTGATCCATTCATAGACTGATCAGGTTACGAATAGACATCAAACAGTTATCTTTTCTGATCCATTCATAGACTGATCAGGTTACAAATAGACATCAAACAGTTACCTTGTCTGATCCATTCATAGACTGATCAGGTTACAAATAGACATTAAACAGTTACCTTGTCTGATCCATTCATAGACTGATCAGGTTACGAATAGACATCAAACAGTTACCCTGTCTGATCCATTCATAGACTGATCAGGTTACGAATAGACATCAAACAGTTACCTTGTCTGAATAATTCATCTCTCTAATTCAACTTCAAACGTATTATACATGTATAAAAACCTAACTCAATTACATCTACATGACAATCTGTTGCTGCGTATAATATCTGTCTTTTAGATGAGAGACATTAATTGAATATAGATATTGGGTGAATTATTTTTATAGTTTGCCACAGAGTCTATTTTTAAAGATTGCGAGTTTTGGAAAAGGTAATTTTTTTTTCGTATTCGTTTTGATAAGCTAATCAGACTCCACGTGCGGAAACAGGATTAGCTTCTTAAAATCGGATTAACGATTTCTACACAAGGATTATGGACGACATTACTTATCTTTGTCTAAAGATTTTTATCATTTCTTGGAATTTTAATTATTTTTTTTTGCACTAAGATGGCAGATATTTTTTTTCTTTTTTCCATGCAGGTAAACCCGCCTGTGAGTTCCCGGGGGAACCAGCAAACGGGCACATAATCCCTACAAAGTTCCATTACGACATTGGTGAAATTGTTGTCGTGTCGTGTAACGAGGGGTTCCGAACTCTTGGATCCAAGGAGCTACGCTGCATGCCTTCAGGCCATTGGTCTAATCCATTGCCACATTGTCGCCCTTACAATAGATGAAGAAAGGATGTTCCCGCTTCCTCGATGATCACATGAGTAACGACTAATAATCTGATTGGTCCGTTGGGTTGTGGATAAAGCTTGTTATTGGTCAAATAAATTTGTGATAAACGTTAGATATGATTCGAGATTCAAAAGCATGTTACATTTTCGAAAAACCCACGAAAGTTATTTCTGATCGAACACTTATTTGATGGTTTTATTTTCTATCAAATAACCTGCTCCACTGTATGGAAGAAAGTTGAGAACTTTGAAAGATAAATCTAATAAAACTTGGTAACATGCGTTTTTTTCTTGGTTTTAACTTGGTAACATGCATTCTTTTCTTGATTTTAACTTGGTAACATGCGTTCTTTTCTTGGTTTTAACTTGGTAACATGCGTTCTTTTCTTGGTTTTAACTTGGTAATATGCGTTCTTTTCTTGATTTTAACTTGGTAACATGCGTTCTTTTCTTGGTTTTAACTTGGTAACATGCGTTCTTTTCTTGATTTTAACTTGGTAACATGCGTTCTTTTCTTGGTTTTAACTTGGTAACATGCGTTCTTTTCTTGATTTTAACTTGGTAACATGCATTCTTTTCTTGGTTTTAACTTGGTAGCATGCATTCTTTTCTTGGTACGGCTGGCGACTGTCTTTTTCTTATTTTTACGTGAAACTGAAATTATACAAAATTGGCTCAGTTTAAAAAGGAAATAAAACCATGTCAAAATGTTTTGAAGATTAACAAGATACAGGTGTGCAAAACAATATGTAGGCTTCACTCAAAAACGTTTCGATGATTAACAAAATAATGATATGTAAAACAAAATGTAAGCTTTGCCTTAAAATAATAGAATTACAGGGTTTTTTTTTAAGACACACCAACTACTACCAAGCTCCTTATTTTTCAAAGTATAATACGTACGCATTCTATTTACATGTGGGTTCCCATGTATCTCCCCCCCCCCACGTGGCACAGCGGTATGTCTGCGGACTTACAACGCTAGAATCCGGGTTGCGATACCCGTGGTGGGTAGAGCACAGATAGCCCTTTTTGTAGCTTTGTGTTTAATAACAAACGTCCCATGTATCATACGTGATGTAGCGTCGAGTGTAACCATGACGAGTTTATTGCTTATTTGTGAATTTGGACGTACAAAAATCTAGTTCTTATTGTAAGCAATATTGTTGCGTCAGCGAGGTCACGTGACTAGTGTCACGCCACGTTTCTAGAAATGTCATGTTCCTTCGTGAATGCCCTAGCATTTACTAGATTGGGGGTAGGCTGGTATATATAAGATGGTCACAACCTGACGGGAACAGTGTAATGAGTAATTGAATGTATGCGGACAAAATATTGTTGGCCACGTGAGATATAGCGTTTGTTATAGCGCGACTGTTGAAAATAAGTGTATCGTAAAGTTATATTCGGAAAGAATAAACCAGTTTTATTAAGTAAGAACTTGTGTCACTAAAGTTTCGTCGGAACGAAGTTACGGAAAATCAATTAACAAACGGAGACGTAACAATACGATCAAGGTTCAGGTGGCACAGATTTATTTTAAATTTCTCTCTCTCTCTGTCTGTCAATAGACATAAATAAATATTCGATTATGTTTATAGTGGAATTTTTATGTTCGTGAAATATTTAATTTAGAACAAGCTTTTACCGCCACTAGAGGGCGCTTACAATAATTACTTCGATTTTCCTGTATACGTAACTTGAATGTTTGTATAAATAGGTGGAAACCAGTCCCAGGTCAGTACTGTATTCTCATAAATCTTACTTTAGATGTTTCTCCCAGTGGCCCAACGATATACTTGAGGGCTTGTATCTCTAAATTGTGGGGCTGGATCCTTGCGTGAGATGGGCCTACCTCACGTAACTCGCTGTACAGCGTTGAGCTTGTAACAAACTAACAAATAAACTTTAAACATTTTCTTGGGTATTTTATTTTCCTGAACCTGAAAGTTACAAACATAATATTACAAAGTTTTACCCAAAAAAGTACTGGCGAATTATCCTAGAAAACAGTAAGATGAATGTAAAATAGAGTTTATGTTTAAATTTTAGTCGCACTAAAAAAAAAAGAATTCGATGCTGTAATTATTTCTAACTTCTAAACTTAGTTTTGTTTTCAGACTTAGGTAAATTCTAAATGCTGTTTATTATGCATTTTGTAATTCAGGTGTTTTATAAACAAAGTTTGTTACGCGTTATCTCAAAATAACTATTTTCGTTATACAAGAGAACAGTAGCGACAACTTTAAGGCGTTTGTTTTTATTAATATTATTTACAGGATGACGACATAAAGCGGATAATATGAGGTATATTTATTCAACTAAAGAGATAGAAATAAAATTGTATTAACATATATATATATAGAGAGAGAGAGAGAGGGAAATAGAACACATTTTGAGCAGTACGTGTCCACTGTCTATGCTACTGTCTGCATGTCACAAATTTTAAAAGAATCTGAAACACACCCCATATCGCTGAACTAAGCAGTTCTCGTGCCAATCTTTGAAGTCACTGATTTTTTACAAATACTTTGTTGCTGTTGAATTTTGCCCGAAGCTACTCGAGGACTATCTGGGCTAGTGATAGACTAGATCGAAGGTAGCTAGTCAACACCAGCCATCGCTAACTCTTGTGCTACTATAAATGTAATAGTGGGATTTGACTGTTATTCTTATAATGCATCCATGGCCGATTTTGTTTTTGAGGTGATGGAACCTCGAATTTATAATTTGGCACGCTTAACCTCTGCATGGGCTGCGCTCAAGCCTACAAATACTACACAAGAAAGAACCATCACTGTAAAGAATTTCCTATCAGCAACCGAATCTATTGAACTATATAACTTTGTGTTTGTTTGTTGCTAAGTGCAAAGCTACACAGTGGGATATCTATTGTCTGTCCTCCACAGATATCCAAACCCGATTTCTAGCTTTATAAACCCTCAGACCTGCCACTGAGCCACCGGGAGGCATATATACATAATCACTAATTTCAGAATAATATTTCAGTTTTGTACATTTCATTCCATCCTCTATATGAATCTACAATTCCATTTTATATTGAGTATATAATTCGTTCTTCTTATCCGAGGTTTGATTTCCTACGGAAGACAGAGCGCAGATGGCCCATTTGTGTAGCTTTGCGCTTAAAAAAACAAGAACTAATCCGATAGAAAAAAAATTGATTGAAAAATTCAAGAAGGTACTAACTTTATTAATTCTACTTATGAAAGTTAAATGCTTTTTTTTTTTGTCTTCGATTTCCAGTTATATTACTTTAAACCATAATCACATTTTAAAGTTTAAAGAACTTTCAAAAATGGAGAATAGAAGTGGATTAAAAAATAACTTATATTCGTGGTTGTCAGGCCTGGAAAGAATGAAGAATATCGATATTAAATAAAAAATTACCCTAGAGACTTGTAAACAAAATGGCGCTGTTGGACGTCGAATCTTTTTCCACTCTGAATACGTTTGTACGTGTTAAATAAATTATACGCTTAACAATCGATAAGAAATTTTTATATGACTGAATGCATCTTTACTGCAGTTCACTGGTAGAGTTTTTTTTTTTTTTTCACATCGTCTCCCGAAATTTTGATTGGATTTACATAATAAATATATGCATTTCCATTCCTTACAGTTATGGAGTGCATTTATTTATTTACAGTGCATAATAGATCATACTTTTCAATTCCATTTCCGTCACTATTTCTCAAAAGAAACTACCAGCAAATGGGTCGTATTAAAAATTGTTACATCTGACCAGTAAGGAACGATTATTTAGTAAAAAAAACAAACGATGTCGAAATGATTATTCGTATGTGTGTTTCAGGTCAATATTAAAAACAACAATAATTACATATCGAACACTTTCGTACAAAATTTACTGAAACAGAAAATAATTTTAAAATAACCACCAGATTAATGACGTTCCCATCAACAACTGAATCTGTTGTGCAGGATGACGTCACCTTAATCTGAGGGAAAGGTCAAAAACAAAGTAGAATGGAAGCAAGAGAGTTTTGATGAAATAACTTTTGATGTTACTGTTCCAAGGAGTGATACAGTGGTCAGTATTTCAAGGAGTGATGCAGTGGTCAGTGTTTCAAGGAGTGATGCAGTGGCCAGTGTTCCAAGGAGTGATGCAGTGGCCAGTGTTCCAAGGAGTGATGCAGTGGTCAGTGTTTCAAGGAGTGATGCAGTGGCCAGTGTTCCAAGGAGTGATACAGTGGTCAGTGTTTTAAGGAGTGATGCAGTGGTCAGTGTTTGAAGGAGTGATGCAGTGGTCAGTGTTCTAAGGAGTGATACAGTGGTCAGTGTTTTAAGGAGTGATGCAGTGGTCAGTGTTTCAAGGAGTGGTGCAGCAGTCAGTGTTTTAAGGAGTGATACAGTGGTCAGTGTTTTAAGGAGTGGAGCAGTGATCAGTGTTTGAAGGAGTGATGCAGTGGCCAGTGTTCCAAGGAGTGATACAGTGGCCAGTGTTTCAAGGAGTGATACAGCGGTCAGTGTTTTAAGGAGTGATGCAGTGGCCAGTGTTTCAAGGAGTGATGCAGCGGTCAGTGTTCCAAGGAGTGATACAGCAGTCAGTGTTTTAAGGAGTGATGCAGCGGTCAGTGTTTAAGAAGAGGTACGACGGTTCCAGGGAGAAGTATGACGTATTAGGGAATGGTAGGATATTTCAGGGAGACACGTTTTTGCAAGAAAGAGTACATTTCAGCTAAAAATACGACACTTTATTGTACAGTACGATGTTTCAGAGAGAGAGGTACAGGAAGTAGTTCGATTTTTCAAGAAGGGATACGACGTTTTAAGAAGAAATGGCAACTATTTATAATTTTGGGAAATACTTTATAGCAAAAGAGACAAAAGTTTTTTTTCCGCAAGAGACAGATACACACATTACTCAGGTTCACTTGGGAATTTCGTTTCATTAACTCTGAAAGACATTGTTATGGGATTTGGCATTATCGAACACCAGGCTTGAAAAGACAGACACTTCATATGTTACCGTTTAAGACTGCCAGTTTTTACAGAGTGAAATAAAACTACCAGGTCTACTTGGCTTCTTTTATTGGGATCTCTCTTCCTCGTATCGACTCATCTTGCATCGCCTAGTGTCTCATAGGACAATTAATTTAACCCCCAAAGTTGAGTGATGAGACTCCATTTACAGCTTATGTCTCCATAAGCCTAACGATAATGGCAACATAGAATAAACTCGTTAGAAAAGAGCTACGAATCTGGTACTAAGAGCTGAAGAGAGGTGGAGGTAAACATTTATCGATTTTAGAACGACAACAAGACAGAATGCTTGTCATATTGATATTAAATTTCAAACCTTGTTGTCATACGTTTCACGTATTTTGAGGCATGCAAGAAGGCAGGTTACAGACTAACCTTGGGAAATTCTATTGCAATGACATGAGTTTAAAATCTAGTTGAGACAAATATTCTTATAAATAGGAAGTTGTTTGTCGTAAAGAAATTATGTGTGTGTGTGTGAACCCCTTTCCTTTTTCCCAAACTATTCTTCACTGTATTCAGAAATTTGACCATAATGATCACAGTGTTTCATCTTTAAATGGCTTTTTATCAGTCTCGAGAGAAAAAAAAACACATTTATTTTGTCAACAAACTTATTTCACTAATTTCCTTCTACTCCACAATTATTAAACTATGACTTGGAAACTATTCAATGTCTGTTCAAGGAAGAAGTATTGCCTTGAGTTCGAGGGTATGAAGCTAGAATGATCCACAAACTATACTTCAAAATTTGAAAATAAATAAACAATAAATAGCAATCAAAAATTACTGATTTGCTACTAAGACCTGTAACCCATTCAAAAGTCAGTGTAGCTTTCAGAATACGAGAAAACAAGGAATATATTACATACCGTATGAATACATAATTGACAAACAAAACGTCAACTAGAAACAAGAATAAAAGAATACAATTTTTTTGTCAGAAGGGAGAAACGGACATACAGCCTATCATATAACGGGAAGCCTGCCGGTGATAGAGTGGCCTTAGAACGTTAAAATACGGCGTTCGATTCCTCGCAGTAGACAAAGTAGATGGCTCAATGTGGCTTTGCTTTTATGAACAACAACCAAAAAAACGTAACGGGAAAAAAATCATACTGTCAATTGAAATGATGCTAAAATAATTGCACAACCTAAGCCTTTGAACATAGATATACGTGAATCTGTATACACATTAATGTAAAAAGATGATATTGTTACGTCTCCGTTCGTTAGTTAATTTTCCGTAAATTCGTTCTGACGAAACTTTAGTGACACA
>NW_013666378.1:83723-111208 GCF_000517525.1 Limulus polyphemus | reverse complement strand
TAGAAACAGGTGGCGTGATACTAGTCACGTGACCTCGCTGACGCAACAATATTATATATTTAGACGAAGGACCAGGGTTACACCACACACAGAAAAGTTTTGTTTTTATCCGCGGCATAGCGGATCACAGAATGGCTCTAAGTTGTTGTTTTTTGTTGTTTTTTTTTCAAGTACAAATTTTTAGCTCATAGCCCTGTCATTTCTTGACCGATTTGAGATCTAATTGCAGTTTTGAACTCAGGAGGTCAAACCCTTTTGCTTGATATATTTGAACATGCTCAAGGTCTCATAAATTAATTTACTCTAATCCTGCCTAAAAGAATTTCAAGTGCAGCGGCTATTGAGAATTCCCTCTTGTTCTTGGAAGTTTAACTCTCCTAACTTAAAAAAAACAAAACATTTTCTTATGAGAATATGGCGGTTATATGATAATCTCGCTAAATAATTCTAGATGGCGCTGTTGTGCAGTCTTCGAAGTTTATAAAGACACTGTTACACTCCAGGTAAACAAATACATTTGAAAAAGGCAACCAGGGATATGGAAACGTACGAAGACCTTTATATTAATAATAGTATTTTAATTCTTATTTTATGACGTATTTTAAGTATCTTGGTTTCTTTGATTTGTGCATGAAGGAGTCTATGTATTTACAAAAGCAAACAAGAAACTTGTAAGGTATTATTTAGGCTTTCAAACTCTGTTCTCCTGATGCGTCTGAAATAAATGTGAGAATCGGATAGAATCAGGTTCTCAGGCAAAAGAAACAATATATTTGGCAAATCATGTATATATGATAACAGTTAAAAATTAAACTATACCGAAAAATATCGTGTTCTTCTTCTTTTCTTTTTCATTTCCTTCTACATAATTAAGACAGTAAAAACTCTTTAAATTTTCAAGCTTGGTATGAACTTGTTTTTATATTAGTAAACATCTGAGGCAAGACTGGCCAATTGTCCTGCAGATTTTTGTAAGATATCTTTAATTTATAAAAATTAAATTAAACTACATATAAAATTAATGAAATATGTAAAAAAGATGTTCCATGAGAAAATAGCTTATTTTGTTTTTCTCTCGAACCTCTGCTATGCACGTCTTATGGACCACACACCTTGTTTGACAGAGAAAAAAAAATGTTTTAAATCTTGTTTACCTTATGTGATTTAGTTCATTAATTTCAGTGCGTATGTAGAATAGAACATAAAAAAACAGTGCAATAACAGTCCCTTATAGATCTGCTCTTTATTATGTAAGCTTTGAAAAAAAAAACTATAATTTGTGGCTGCTGAAGGATGGGCAAGCACTTAATGATTCAGTTCTGCTTGTGTGTTGACCTTAGATATTAATCGATCAATAACTTTATGTAATTCTGTGATAAGATACTGCATTAGTTGACTGAAAATAATTATGTTATATAATTAAAGTTAGCAGATAAATATAGCAGCACAGAAACTCCCAAGACAATATCTCGTGGCAGGAGAACTAAATTTAATCCTGTAATGCTAAAATTCTGCAACAAGCTTGTTAGGCTTCATAGACTAAATTTTTATTTTAACAAACAGTTTCTATTTTTATAGTTAAGATATTTTTGCATTTTATTAAAGTGTTCTTTTTAGGGGTTTCACAAAACTTTTATCTTAAGGCTTTAAACACCTTGGTTTAGAAGTTCACCTAATGATTTCAGAGGAGTCAATATATCTTTGCTCCCCCCCTACCAAATATTTCAAACTAATTCAAATTGGAAATATTAACAATAGGGAATCGTCAATAACTGCGTTCAAATTAGATCTCAAATCAGTCAAGAGACGACGAAGCTATGAACTAAAAGTTTGTACCTGGGAAGAAAACGAACAGCCTCGGCTAAAAATATTAAAAACTAACATACAACAGGTGTAAAAAGTAAGATAGAACAAATTGATAAATGTGGCACTTACGAAATTCCTTGTGCTTGTGGTCAATTTTGTATCAACCAAACACGAATACAAATATAATGTGAATGAATCGGCTTTAGCAGAGCATTTAGCAAGCACAACTCACGTTATAGATTGAAAAACAATTAAATTGATGAGTCTAGTTGAGTTTAAGTGGAAACTAAATATTAATCACTGAACATATTCGCCCTTTCAGCCGTGGAAGCATTATAATGTGACAGTCAATCCCACTATTCGTTGGTAAAAGAGTAGCCCAACAGTTGGCAGTGGGTGGTGTTGATTAGCTGCCTTCCCTGTAGTCCATTACTGCTAAATTGGGGATGGCTAGTGCAGATAATCGGTAGAGATTGAGGAAAACAAAGATATTCTTTTTGATAAAGATGGTGGTCCAGATGTGGACAAAATGGAGTACTAGGAACTTGGTCCAGATGTGGACAAAATTTGGAGTACTAAGAACCTGGTCAAGATGTGGAAAAAAATGGAGTACTAAAAACGTGGTCCAGATGTAGAAAAAATGGAGTACTAAGAACCTGGTCCAGATGTGGAAAAAATGGAGTACTAAGAACCTGGTTCAGATGTGGACAAATTGTAGTACTAAGAACCTGGTCCTGATGTGGAAAAAAATGGAGTACTAAGAACCTGGCTCTTCGAAGTCGAGATGGCAGTGAGGGTGTAACGTAATGGCATTGGTCATATTAACAATATTGTTTATGGCATGTGCCCCATATTAAAGAAAAGTAAAAGCCCTAATCACAAAGATAATTTCAGACTTATTCCTCTTCCTTACACTAAAGAGAAAATAAAATGTTATACGATTATTCAGAATCATTGTTATTTTTTCCTGAAGAAAACATTAAGAATAACATACCCTAAAAATACCTCATGTTAGTAAAGCCACAGTCATAGGAGGTACAACTGGTGCAGTCGTATCAGGATTCTCCAGAGAAAGTTCCTCTCCCAAGACAAAAATAAATATAAAAGCATACTGTTATCTATTCTTAACAGTAATCTCCAGGAAATAAATCACCTGGCGAGTTTTAAACGTTGTAATTTCGTAGAGGGTCCTTCACAGCACAGTAAACATTGGTTCTCGAGAGTAAGGTACTTGTTTGTTTTAACAGGCCCCTCATGATAATGTTAATGCAAGAAGAAATAAAAATTAATAATAGATAATTAACTAAATCTAATTCACATCATACCAGTTCTTCTCCATGAAGCTTACTAGTTTAAATAACGTCTTAGCCACTACCATTTTGTCATATCTCAACCTGTTTGATGAGTGCTGGTATTGGACGAAAAGCCTCGTCAGCAGTGGATATAGCAGATATGGTACTGTTGACATATTTTTATACATTCTTCTTTACTTAAACTCTTAGAATTGGTCTCCAGAGTAACGATATTTTAGTATTAATGGGTCCTTGGCAATGTAATGAACACTTATCTAGAAAGTACACTATTTTGGTTTTAATTAATTAATTTAAAGGGCATATCATTCTCCGTATTTTGACTTTATTATTGAGTTTAATTTGGTCCATAAAATACAGGTGAGGCTATCAAAGTCAGATAACCAATCAAAGCATCTCATATTTTCAATTGGCACCACGATCTCCAAAACTCTGGCAACCAGCATGTATTTATCATATTTATGCATCTTACTTGACCTATTATTAAACAAAATATGCTAGGTTTTACATAAGTCAAGCACAATTAAAAATAAAATCGAGATTTAGTCCTAGTTTATGAAAACGTTCTTTCTTTAAGCACAAGCTCCACAGAGAATCATTTGCTAGGAGACGCTGCTTGCACGAAGGTCTGCTATAAGTTTCTATAAACAATTTTATTATCAATGCTTATGCTGGAAGATGTGAATGTTATGTGCACCATGGGGAGTCATTTATCATCTTAAAATATGTGTAATATAGATAAAACTGTCATCACCAGAGTAACGTGCATTGCTTTGTTTTTTGTTTCTTTTGAATTTGATGCAAAGCTACACGAGGAATATCTGTGTTAGCTGTCCCTAATTTAGCAGTGAAAGACTAGAGGGAAAGCAGCTAGTCATCACCTCCCACTGCCAACTCTTGGTCTACTTTCTTACTAATGAATAGTGGGATTGACAGTAACATTATAACGTGCCGATGGCTGAAAGGGTGAACATGTTTCGAACCCACGACTCTCAGATTGCGAGTCGAGCACCCTAACCATCTGGCCATGCTGGGCCAACTTATATTGCAAACAAAAACTTGTTCTAAGGACTGAGAATGGCCATTACAATAACGATCAGTTCATATCACTTGGTAAAGAGGACAAGTGATAACATATACAAAGAAGTCAATCTGTGAGGCATGCTTTTTATTTGTTTATATATATATATGTATATATATATATATATAACCCTTATAATGACTATAGCATTGAGAGCAGTTTTTCCTCAATGTCAGATAAATCTGTTTTTTCTTATGACCTTTGTACCTCATATATAGTATCATAAAGAACTGGGAGTTTGTTCGTAATCCACTTGTACATGTTACAGACAAACTGACAGACAGCACTTACCACATTGCTCATTACAACGTAAGACTAAGGCCAACGATATTTGCTTACACAAGGAAATAAATTTAAATGTTTTATGCGGGGGTTAAAAAAGGTGTCTACTAAAATATTTACAACAACGTAAGAGAGATTGGCAGCATGGTTACATTCGAACTTTCTCACAACATGTTATGATAGCATGGTTACATACAAATCTGCTTACACAAGGAAATAAATTTAAATGTTTTATGCAGGGGTTAAAAAAGGTGTCTACTAAAATATTTACAACAACGTAAGAGAAATTGGCAGCATGGTTACATTCGAACTTTCTCACAACATGTTTTGATAGCATGGTTACATACAAATCTTTTCACAACGTGTAGTTACAGCATGGGTACATTCAAACTTTCTTACAACGTGCACTGACAGCATGGGTACATTCAAACCTTCTTACAACGTGTAGTTACAGCATGGGTACATTCAAACTTTCTTACAACGTGCACTGACAGCATGGGTACATTCAAACCTTCTTACAACGTGTAGTTACAGCATGGGTACATACAAACCTTCTTACAACGTGTAGTTACAGCATGGGTACATACAAACCTTCTTACAACGTGCAGTGACAGCATGAATACATTCAAACCTTCTTACAACATGTAGTTACAGCATGAATACATTCAAACCTTCTCACAGCGTGTTATGGTAACATGGTTACATTCAAACCTTCTCACAACGTGCTATGCTAGCATGGTTACATACAAACCTTCTCATAACGTGCTATTGTAACATGAGTACACTCAAACCTTCACCTAACGCGCTATAACATGTTAAAACCGGAAGAAAGGGAAACCGTTTTCTGTGAAATAGGCTAATTAATATGTAATTCGCACAAAGAAATTTGGTGCATTACGATTTCAATTCGACTTTTCATTTTTACCGTTCAGTAATTAAGTAAAACGATCACCAAGTTTAGTTCCTATTTGGTGGTAAAGATGAACAAGGTGTCTGAGCTGGAACGCTTATAATAGTTTGTTTGAAAGTCATTAATGTAAATGTTAATTTAAGCACATCAGACACTCTTAGCAAGTGGATAGAGACTTGCAGTAATAACTTACCAAGCTGATGTTGATGTACACGCGTGGAAAACCTAATTCAATTTATTATGGTTAGAATATAACTACTATTAGCTCGAATTCACAAGGCAGGTAGATAGGTAATAATCCGGATGACTTTGTTTATTGTTAAACGCAAAGCTGCACAAGGGTTAGTTGTGGTGTGCCTATAGCAAGGATCGAACCTTGAATGTTAACGTTAAAAGCCCTCAAGCTTACCGCTAAGCTACTGAGGGAAGAGAGACGGATGACTTGTTATTGGTTGATATTTTAAGTTGTAAATTAACGTCACGATTTCTGTCTTTTTGTTGTTGTTCTATTATTCGTCTCGAAGTGTTGATAAAAATTAACTTAAATGCCCTGAGTATCAGAATACGAACGTAGAATAAACATAAGCTGTGAATAAAATCTAGGGCTACAAGAAGTCCAGAAAAGTCTGGAAATGTCTGTTTATTCTTTGTTGATCAGTGTGTTTGTTTAAATCATCATGTGTGGAAACAATGTGTCAATAAGAAATGACATGATGTGCTTTATGGCTTAGGTATACATTTCTTAAGTCCTGTTCAGGTCATCAGTCATTCGCGCGCGCGGCAGTTAGAAATGAAATGTAGACCAGTAATAACCATAATTAATATACAAGGTGACATCAAATAACTTTGTTGTCATAAATGTAGTGCTCTCTTTCAAGCGTCGTGCATCATGCCAGTGTATAAAATGGGGCTGAATACAATATCTCGATCTCTTTGGAAAGTAAACACGGAACGTAGAAAACTGAAAATAATTCAAACATAATTAGACGTATAAATTATCACAAAAGCACACCGGCTCAGTTAACCATTTCACATTAGGTCTTAACCTAGACTCTAATAATGAGATTCTACACCGAAATTTCATAACTGTTCAGCTATAAATCAAGCCATCCGGGTAACAAGCTAACTTGCCGGAAGATACGTACTGTTCTGTTATAAAGTCGGTAATTTAAACAAACCTTGTACTTGACTGTACTGTCCTTTAATTAATCTGTGGAGCTGTAATAAAGTTAAATGAGATCCCATAAGCTTCGTGCTCTATCTACACTTTAAATTGATTTCCCGAGGTCTATAACTTTTATTTCCTGTCATATTTCAAATGTCTGGCACCAAGCTACGTGGAGTGGTGCTTCTACAAGGAGCATCCCCCCTAAAGAAAAAAAAACTTTTAAAGAAAACATTTACAGAAATATTTATTTTAGAGTCATTAATATGAAGAAGTATTAGCATCCAAGTTATCATATCCCAGGGATCACCATGACCAACTGACTTGAACTCATTGGAGGATAGAGTCTGGCTAGATGTATTTGTGTATGCACGTGCTATCTTTTTTCTAAGGTGGCTGAACTCTTCTACCGTCATGAATGATTATCATCATACAGTAACATTATCACAATACAGTCGACTACTTGTGTTACTCCACTACAATACAGTAGACTACTTGTATTACACCACTACAATACAGTTGACTACTTGTGTTACTACACTACAATACAATAGACTACTTGTGTTACTCCACTACAATACAGTTGACTACTTGTGTTACTCCACTACAATACAGTAGACTACTTGTATTACATCACTACAATACAGTTGACTACTTGTGTTACTACACTACAATACAGTAGACTACTTGTGTTACTCCCCTACAATACAGTAGACTACTTGTATTACCCCACTACAATACAGTAGACTACTTGTGTTACTCCACTACCATACCGTAGACTACTTGTGTTACTCCACTACAATACAGTAGACTACTTGTGTTACTCCACTACAATACAGTAGACTACTTGTATTACTCCATTACAATATAGTAGACTACTTGTGTTACTCCACTACAATACAGTAGACTACTTGTGTTACTCCACTACAATACAGTAGACTACTTGTGTTACTCCACTACAATACAGTAGACTACTTGTGTTACTCCACTACAATACAGTAGACTACTTGTATTACTCCACTACAATACAGGAGACTACTTGTGTTACTCCACTACAATACAGTAGACTACTTGTGTTACTCTACTACAATACAGTAGACTACTTGTATTACTCCACTACAATATAGTAGACTACTTGTGTTACTCCACTACAATATAGTACACTATATACACAATATAGTTAGGATGTTTGCTAGAAAAGGGGTTGCAATTTGCACCAGGGTTCCCGAACAGAATTTTCTCACTTCCACGAAAGATTAAAAAATATCATAATATTATATGTTCACGGGATGGCGTTAAGGATCTACAAGGGGCACTATTTTCACGCTTAACCTGTGAAATGTCAGTTCCAATGCGTCTGATCATTTTGAACTAGACTAGACTACAAATGACTCACAGAAATTGTCCTTTGAAGCTCTTCCCCGAGCTATACATATATATGTAGCCTATCTGATTTGGTTTTACATTCTAGAACAACGAAATCAATTAATATGTATAAATGATAAGGAAAATGATAAAACAGAATACGGCCCGGCATGGCTAAGGGGGTTAGGGCGCTCGACTCGCAATCTGAGGGTCGCGGGTTCGAATCCCCATCACATCAAACATGCGTGCCCTTTCAGCAGTAGGGGCGTTATAATGTGACGTTAAATCCAACTATGCGTTGGTAAAAGAGTAGCCCAAGAGTTGGCGGTGGGTGGTGATGATTAGCTTCCTTCCCTCTAGTCTTACACTACTAAATTAGGGACGGCTAGTGCAGATAGCCCTCGTGTAGCTTTGCGCAAAATTCAAAAACGAACAGACGTTAATTTCTTTCCAGTAAATCCGTTTTATTTAGAAAATTATGGAACAATTGTGAAATAAAATAGATATTTTTTTCGCTTGATCAATTCTTATTTAAGTAAATGCTTTAATGCATTTGTTTATTCAACGAGTCCTATTTGCAAAGCAGTTGAATAATCCTTTGTACCAAAACGTCACCAATCTTATGAAAATATGATTTACTAAATCATTTATGAAAGGTCACTACGCCCACTTGCGGTTTAATTCGAAAGATGCCAATCTAATGTAATTTTACGTTTTAGAAATACTTAACGTTTCCAGGAGAGAAAGTTGCTTTAATTTCTAAGCCTAAATCCTTATAAATATACATGTATATAGTCAGATGCTTGTTTCAATTAAAGAAAGAATTTAATTAACTTGCAAATTAAAAACACGTACTAGGAATGTCGTGACATTAATGAAATTTATAATGATAACTTAAGCCTAACGTCAGGGAACTATTTTGACCTCTTTTATGCCCTTGTTATTTTCTCGCTAATTTTACATTCCCGTTTGAACAATGTTTTCTCAGTTACGCCTATATTTTCTCGTTGTAAGATACAAGTCATCTATGAAGTTGGTTTAATTAACATTACAAAAGCAGTTACTTAAATCTATATTTTAATGCAAGATAATGTATAGGTGGCTACTGGGAATCTGGAAACGTAATAGTGAAAATTCTCGGATAGTTTGCATAATTAATTAGTTGTTGTAAAACTTTTTGATTAACGAACTATTTACGCAAGAAGTTGTGTAATGCGCATGTTGTACATTTCATACTTCTTGGAAAGTAATTATTTTGTAATTACATGTCACGATAAGGCAGAAATTAAATTAAATGTCGCTCAGAAACTACAGAATTAATATACTTCTGTTTTAAAAATTTTGAACAATCGTGAAAATACAAATTACTGAATATGTTTGTTTGTCAGCAGTTTTAGAGAAACAGGCAGCATGCAAAAGTAACTACGTTTAAAGAGATTTTTAATGTAAATTTTGGACTAAATTAGGGTCAATACACAATCATACAAACGGAAATTTAGCGTAAATCATCTAAAACTTGTGAGTTGTTTATAATTAGAAGTAAAGCAGCCAGTCAGCAGTACCCGCCGCCTACACGATCATACTTAACCCTAACCCTAAGTAAGATTGACTTCACATTTATAACGATCACACAGCTGAATATGCAGAGGAAGTTCAGCATCATATCGCGGTTCGAATCTTGGACCTTCCAACACGTAGTCTAGTGCACTAGTACGAACCCACGTCCGACCATTTTACGCTAGAAATCGAAACGAAGAACCTATTCATTTATAGAATGTATGCGTTTTGTGCACTACTTGAGTGATGAAAACTTTATGGTACGAAGATGCACGAAAATAATACACAGATTTAATTGAATAAAACAACAACAAAAAACAACAAATAATCGAATTAGTTTATAATTACACATACAACATATCATTCAACATATCATGGCAATGTAATATTCATGGGATTTAAATGCACAAAGTATGGATATGGAATGCTTTAACTCATCTGGGTGGCCCTGGCATGACCAGGTGGTTAGGGCCCTGGCATGGCCAGGTGGTTAGGGCCCCGGCATGGCCAGGTGGTTAGGGCCCTGGCATGACCAGGTGGTTAGGGCCCTGGCATGGCCAGGTGGTTAGGGCCCCGGCATGGCCAGGTGGTTAGGGCCCTGGCATGGCCAGGTGGTGAGGGCGCTCGACTCGCAATCTGAGGGTCGCGGGTTCGAATCCCCGTACCACCAAACATGCTGGCCCTTTCAGCCATGGGGACGTTATAATGTGATGGTCAATCCATCTATTCGTTGGTAAAAGAGTAGCCCAAGAGTTGGCGGTGGGTGGTGATGACTAGCTGCCTTCCCTCTAGTCTTACACTGCTAAATTAGGGACGGCTAGCGCTGATAGCCCACGTGTAGCTTTGCGCGAAATTCAAAACAAACAAAAAACTCATCTGTGTACTGAAACGTTATTGTGAGCTTGTTATTTCGTTGGCGGGCTCTTTTAAGTTATCTGGGGAAAATAATTCAAAGTCCAGTTCACATAACGATGACAAATTAGTTTATTTTCTCATTTAATGCTTCTACAAGTTGTAGGCCTAAGTAACTACACAAATGACTCTCAAACAGAAATACCGCCACTAACGAAAAATAAAAGCTTACTTGTACAATTTCACGGCTGATTGATTAAGCAACTCAAAAAGAAAAAGAAAAAAGAACACTGAGAAAAACACTCTCTGACTGATTAAATCTATCTGTACTTCATTGATTCTCTCAGAAGTTTACCTTGCCAATTGACTAACTCAAACGTATTTATAATCTAATTCTTGTTCTAGATATTTCGCAAAATCTCTCATTCTATAAAGGACTAACGTGGTCTTAAAGTGATCATCCATCTAACATCTAAATTACAACATAAAAATACAACTTATGCTTTTTCTTTCTTTCTTTTAGAGCAAAGCCACATTCGGCTATCTGCTGTGTTCATCTCGGGGAACCGAACCCAGGATTTTAGCGTTGTAAGTCGCTAGATTTACCGCTGTCTCACAGGGGAACATAGCTTATATTAAATGTTCCCAGAGAGCCAGCGATAATCTTGAGAATTACAATTGCTAAAATCTGAGGTACGAGTCTCCGCAGTAGACAAAATGCAGGTAGCCTATCGTGTAACTTTGCACTAAGAAAACAATAACACGACAGCTTATAACAAATCTCGTTTAAATCTAATTTAGACGATTTTTAGTAAAAATATTTAGAAATAAACCCTCTTCGAACCTTACCTGCAGGATAACAACAACACAACAACAACTACTACCAGGCCCGCCGACAGGTGGGGGGGGGGGGCAACTGCCCATGGGCCCGGGCGAATGATACCTGGTTATGCCGTAAAGCATCTTTAGGCTATATCTTCATTTAATGATAAAAACCTTAGTTTTTGGCTTTTCTTTGCATATAGACGCTTGATACATTAAGAATGACGTTATAGATTTAATAGATATTTGTTGTTACTTTATTAACGTTTTTACGCTTATACTGTGAGGTAAAAACGGCTGCTGCTATGATTTTGTCTGGTTTATAAGTTCGTTGCTGTCCTAATTTAGGACAGGGGGCGTGCTGGCACTCGACGTTCCTGACTACAATAATAATTAAGTAGTTGTATGTGATAGGCATTTATATTAAAAGCACATTTTTCGAGATAGGAAAGAGATACTAAGATTAATAGGTTTAGCCTTATATTAAAGAAATGTGGCTTAGAAAGTTTCTTGGTTATTATTTAATTTCAAACAATAATTCTAAAAATGGCAACTTCTTGTGCCTTTTTAAAACAAATTTCATTTCGTATGTTGTGAAAATCCTTATTAAATATAACTTTGAAACAAAGTGTGAAAAATAAGACGAATACATAGTCACAAAAATGTGCAATGTGTTAGTTTAGAATTTCATAATTATCTGTTGCTGGAAAGTTTTTCTCTCTCTTTGTAGTGATTTACATACATCGTTACTGAAGCTCGTTTGTTATAAGTGAATTATTACGACTGAGATTTTAACCCAAACCAAGAAAGTCAGACAGAGCGGAAACAAAAGCATTCTTGGTATACGATAAAGGTACTAATTAGTCCACATCTCGCTGCTGATGAAAGTTAATTAACCAACTATAATCTTATCTGGCATTAACGTTCTTCTTCTTCTTTTCATTTACTTGCGCACGAAGTAAACTGCAAACAGTAGCGGGGGGGGGGGGTCCCCCACACTTTTCAGTCTGTCCCAGTAAAAATGCATCAAAATTTAAAAAATTACTCTCGGGAAAGCGGCAAGAAGGTGCAAAAAATTTAATCTAGAACCCAAGATTTTCCAGGTTTTTAAGGCGATCCCTGGACCTCGGTCATAATGAGTGCGCCTGTGGTCAAATAAATCTCTGGCCATCTCCACTTTTAACTTCCTTTCTACAACTGTGGTAAAAACGTGTACAGAAAAATATTCCAAGAAATTTGTTAATAACAACTTTATGATTTTTTTTTTGTAAGTATACATTTGGAAGTATATAGTGGTCCACTTTATTTCTTCACCTTGGAATTAAACTCGGAACCAACCATTCGTCCTACAACCAACTGAGGTAGGGGATAGATCGACATCAAGCACTATTAAAACAGTATTTAGCTGCTAAATCTTTTCCCCTCTCACAAACAAGGCCTGTCGTTGGGCCTTATCTCAGAGACAACTGGTAATATACCTCCTCCCCTCTACCTCTGGATGGAGTGAAATCTGATAATTCCTGCACCAAATGCTCTACCAACTGAACTCAAGGGATAATCTGCTAGCTATTACTAACAAGGGTTTTTTTAACAATTCAAATATAGCATAATACTCAAGAAGTACAGAAGGTTGAAAACATCATACTAAAACGATTTTGAATAAGCAGAATTTAGCAAATCATGTAACAAGCAAAGCCGATATAAAGTCGTGGTGGAAGTCTGTTTAATGTTACGTACTTTGTATGATACCACCAAACTCTTATCGTTTTTGAAAGGGTATGTAAGAGCCCCGACACAAAATATTCATAAACTCAGATCATAAAGATACGTTCAGATAGGAGATTTAGATATTCTCAAGAGGAATTCGTTTGTTTGTCTTTAAGAACAAAGCTACACAATAGGCTATCTGTGCTTGCTCACCACGGGTTTAGAAACCTAATTTTTAGAGTTATAAGCTCTCAGATTTACCACTGAGTCACTAAGAGGAGCTTATGGTATAGGGAAACAACAGAATAGGGATCAACTTGGAGCGCCATGACTTTCCAGAAAGAGTTCTGTAATAAATTGTATCCCAGCTGTTGTAAGCAAAGGTCAGTAGTAAAAGTCGTCCACGTACCCATAACAATAGTATGTAGCATAATCAAGATGGATTTCCATCTAGAAGAGCAATACAAATCACATTTATACAAGTTATTTCCATTCAATCATCACATACCTCAAGAAGCTGTTGAATGGAGTGGGTATTCATATTATATTATATACGAAGACGTATTAGTCAAGACGCCGGACACAGCGACTATTGATTTCTACGTGATCAAATTGGTAAACCGTCGTCCTCGTACAATAGATGGATTTTGGAAAGTCAGCAGAAGAGGAGTGGTGTGCTTTGGACATGACAGTCTTAAACTATAACCTTTTGTAGTTAAAACTACGCTGAGAGTTTATCGCCAAGATGTACTCGTCAGATAGAGAATAACCAGGCGTGGCGACATGGACAGTAACGACTTGGTGAGCTTCCAAAATTGTTTTAATATAACATACTCAACCGCTGTACTATGTAGAATAATATTAATATGTAAATGGTACAAAGAAACACATGCGTGTTATCAGCTCATTTCGTGTCATCGTGTGACAATAGCTGTAATTAAAATACGATCATTTTACAGAGGACAGTTTAACTGCTTCAAACTTTATGAAGCAATGTTTACTTGTAAACTTCTCAGTAAATATAAGTAATGCAATTATATTAACATCCTATATACATAATATATATTACGTTCTAATCAATTTGAATCTTTATTCTTAACTCTAAATACCTATAACCTAATTTTGTTTACGCAGTTCCCTTCGGATAATAAAACCTTTAAAATCACAAAAACAAATTCTACAATGTCGTTGAACAGCTCTTTTAATTCGATACTTTTATCAAAACACTCAAAATTGATATTTGTATAACTTTTATATTTATGAATCGATTTTAGTCGTTCACGGCGCCATCTGTTAACAGTCTACGTATAAAATACTGATAAATGTAATATTTAATTTTGTGACAACCTTTGCTGTATACAAAGTTGAATTTTCATTTAAAGTATTTACCAGGAGCTCCATTTATTCTAGAAAAAAATAAAAGTTGTGATCGTACTGTACGAAGAACACAATATTCTTTATTTAATGATAATTATATAAATTAATGCTGTTTCTGAGTTAACCCGCTGAAGAATTTTAATATCTTGACTCTAATCTTAGCTTAATGACTGTCCGATGATTGTATGTTTTGTAGATCAGTTGTTTTGTGTTTAAAGTGTTTATATATAAGGAACAGCATTCTATTTTTAAGTTAGACAAAAAAAAAGGAAACCAATTAGTGTCCACCTTCCGTATTTTGAACATAAATTCTTCTTCACGGTACAGGAAACTGGTTAAACAAACAAGGGGGTTGGGGTAACTTCGTGACAAGCTTGTCACGGAGCAGAAAACTGGTTGAAGAAACAAGCGGGTTTGGGGTATCCTGGTACCAAACTTGTCACGGCACAGGAAACTGGTTAAACGAACAATAGGGTTTGGGGTATCCTCGTGCCAAGCTTGTCACGGTACAAGAAACTGGTTAAACAAACAATGGGGTTTGGGCTATTCTCGTGCCAAGCTTGCCTCGGTACAGGAAACTGGGTTTTTTGGGGTATAATTCTTTCTTCATTCGTTCAGCATATGTATATTAATTTTTTATTCAATTCACAATTTTACACTACTTTTCCCCCTCTCCTGGAAAGCTTTGCACCTCCCTGGAAAAATTTCTGCGGACGCCCACGATAAGGTGTGTGATACTCTCTGACAAAACTGATTTTCTCCAAAAAGATAGGTTTACTATATAACAAGATATATTACGAACTAATTCCGAATTGCTCTGAGTTTACGCAAAGAAAGAGTCTGGACACAAGTATAAAAACACACACACACACGGTGAAAACAATCATTACTTAAAAATAAAAGAATTTTCTATTCGTGATCTTTTGTACCTCTCTATATACCTGTACAAGTTCTATGATCTATGAATTACTCAGATATTCTGTTGGAGTCAGAGAAGGAATAACGTTGTATACTTAAAACTAAATCACCGTACTTTCCAAGGGCGATTAGCGCTACCAACGTGGCTAATTATTCCCATCAGAAAATGAAATAAATTGTAATGTCGAGATATCAACTGTCCTGCAAATGAAAAAAACCTGCTATTTTAGATGGCATAGTCATAGGGGTTGAATGACCACTTCAATATTTAAAAAGTCTAAAAGATCCATTATGTTCTAAATTTTGAATAAACATTTGATTTTGAACATTTTCATTTTTCAAATTTCATTTAGGCTAAAATAAATCACTTACACATTTTGTACAGAAGAAAATGTTCACTTTTTTGTACCCCCCCCCTACGCTGTAGTGCTGGCTACACCCATGACTTTCAAAAATTAAGTAGAACTTTACATCTATTTTCTATTTACATCTATTTTACAGGCAGACCAAGTGTTATCCCAGGGGATTGACACAGAACAATGGGTAGCTACAGTGAAAGTAACTTAAACTTTCTTGACCATGTGTTATGTGAAAACTGCACATCCTTAGAATAAAATGTATATTAAAATAAAAAGGTATAAAACATAGTATGTCTACATACCATGAGTGTATGTGAGAGAAGGGAGTAAAATATATCCTCAATCACAAGAAAAGTTTACTCCAATTCTAGAACTAACCATGATCTGAAAAAATGCACATGTCCAAAAGCAAACTATCCACTGTTAGTAGCATGTTGTTCAATTCTAGGACTTAACTACAACATCAAAGTCCAAAAGTGTAATAAAGCATGCGATATAAAGCTCATTGATAAAATCAAATAATTTTACAGTCTATATGGACATAGTAAACAGAGTTAAACCTAGCCAATGATATATATGATGACCATAACCAAAAAAATTTCAGTATACCTTTTTCAGAGCAATTCTGTATTAATATATCCTTTATATTTATGTTCAGAAATGAGCTTTCATTATACAGTTTATAAGTAGCAATAATTTATATATATATATCGATAATGTCATTAAATATTTTACTTGTTTAGACTATAGACAATAGATATTTCGGTATATAGGTTGGCATGTTGTTACCACTAAGATTTTTTTTTATATGGACTAGTTGTATGTGTTATTACAAAACCAAAATATTTTCCTTGCTTTATGATTCGAAAAATAATCTTGTTTTTTACGTTTATTTTAATGTTTGTCAGCTATTTTTTTATTAAGGTAAATCTGATTATTATGCATATGTGTACAGATCAAAACTGAGTTACAAATACTCCAATGGTGCTAATGCACATAACAAATTAAAAAGACCAACATTTGTGGACAAATGAAACGTGACTCTGGCACACAATCCCAACTTGACCAATTTTGGCACCAGAAAAATCGTGAAAACAAAGAAAAATTTTAAACTGTCTATATCACTGCTTAGGGCTTGCAAAAAGGTATCTTTGTATCAAATCCCATATACGTTGGTTGAACCACACATGAATAGCTCACAAAAACCCCAAATTGTGCTTTCTTTGCTGAAAAAAGGGGCAAAAGACAAAAATTCCAAAATTATTTACATCTCTGTTTGAGACCTGTAAAAAAAAAGTATCTTTGTACAAAATCTCATGTAAATTGGCCAAACTACAGCTGAGTAATTATCAAAAAGCCCTAAAATTAAGCTTCTTGTGTCATCTTGACTCTACCCCCCCCCCTTAATTACTTATAATGGGCAAGTCCACCATTTTTGTTTGAAAATGTGTGGGACTTGTAGAAAAATCTTTGTATCAAATCCTATGTAAATTAGTCAAAGTACAGTCAAATAATTGACCAAAAAACCCAAAATTATGCTTTTCTGTGAGGTCTGACCCCCTAAAAGTCTCAAAATGGATAAATCCAACTTTTTGTATGTAACTGTATTCGATGAATGAAAATATATAATTGTGCCAATTTTCATCTTCATTGCTGTAAATATGACTGCACAGGACCCCAAAATATACATTTTTGGGTTGACTTTTGACACCATAAAATCCTTTAAAAGGCCTAAATCAAAATATGAAAAGCATGTCTGGGTGTATTGGATCAAGGTATAACCCTACCAAGTTTCAAGTCAATCCACCATGAAATGAAGGAATGGTAGTCAATTGGAAAGTGTTTGGAAGATGAAAGAATGAAAAAGAGAAACAACAGAAGAAAACAGTATGTTTCTCTGTGGAGACAATTAAAAGTTTGTTTGTTTGCTTTTGAATTTCAAGCAAAGCTACACGAGGGCTATCTGCACTAGCCATCCCTAATTTTGCAGTGTAAGACTAGAGGGAAGGCAGCTAGTCATCACCACCCACCGCCAACTCTTGGGCTACTCTTTTACCAACGAATAGTGGGATTGACCGTCACATTATAACACCCCCACGAATGAAAGGGCAAGTATGTTTGGTGGAACGGGGATTCGAACCCACGACCCACAGATTGCGAGTCGAGTGCCTTAACCACCGGGCCAAATTAAAAGTTATCAAATGTTTAAGCTATTTAGTTTATACAAAAATTAGCATTTGGTCATTGTCTATGTTCATTTTTGGCTAACACATTTGTTACATCATATGTATGTATGCAACTCAGATAAAATTTTACACGTTAAGCCTATTCTAACAAAAAAATCTCTCATGTACCTGAAGTTTAAAAACATTCTTTATCCATACACACAAGAACATTGTTGAAAAATTATTTCCATGGAAACTTTGTAGATTTCGTGCACAGATTTATTTAATTATGGTAAAACTACTGACATACAGATATAAAGCACGAATTTCATTGTTGTTTTTTCTATCCATGCAGACAGCCAGTTAAGCCTGAAATTTTTACTATTTTACATACAAAGGAAATCCAAAATTGTACATTATTTATCGTTCTAATATATTTTTAAAGTGGATTCTAAAAGTAAAGTCCAAATTTTAAAATATTTTTTAAAGAAAGACTTGCTAGTATAGATACATAAGAACATGTGAGAGTTTGTTTTAGAGCAAAGCCACATTAGGCTATCTGCTGTGTCCACTGCAAGGAATTGAACCACAGATCTTAGCACTGTAAGTCTGTAAGCTTACCACTGTCCCACCAGGGAACAAGAATATCTGGTTAACACAGTTCAAACGAACAGAATAACTAGTACACTTAATTCTATGCCGTATTCCAAAATAATACTTCTAGGAGTCGAAGATTGTTGCACATTTAACATGATAGTTTTTCTATTTCAAAGCTTCTTAAAAATGAAATTATAAAATTGTGAGTTAAATACCAGTCTTTCTGAAAGCTGAATTTACAAATAACTTACTATTTTCAACTAGTAGGTGTTACAGGTAATTTGATGATAATGTAGCTTTCACACAAAATGTTTGTTCCATTTAAAAGCTTTATTCGTTTTTCACCTTTTTTTCTACAAATGCCAGTAACTTTTTCTCCTTTTGGAAAATTTTGTATTCCTAACTTGAAAACAACAGTTCTTACTTTTTTGCATTGATCTCACTGCCATCTTTACTCCAAAACTCTCAGTAAATAAACACAAATAAACCATTTTAAAATAACAGCAAAAGCTTTAAAACTCGATAACTATAGTTTCAGTTGTTGTTTTTTTAATCTAATATCAGAAATTATTCAAGTATTAGTGAGTTTCTCTTTTGTTTAGATTGAAACAATGAAAATATTTTACAAACAGTTTTTGAACCAATGTATTTAGAAAATGTGCCTGTAAGATAACAATAATAAATATATATAGGAAGGTTTTGTGTTTGTTTTGAATTTTGCGCAAAGCTACACGAGAGCTATCTGCGCTAGCCGTCCCTAATTTAGCAGTGTAAGACTAGAGGGAAGGCAGCTAGTCATCACCACCCACCGCCAACTCTTGGGCTACTCTTTTACCAATGAATAGTGGGATTGACCATCACATTATAACACCCCCACAACTGAAAGGGCGAGCATGTTTGGTGGAACGGGTATTCGAACCCACGACCTACAGATTGAGAGTCGAGCGCCCTAACCACCTGGCAATGCCGGGCCTTGCATTAAGTAGGCATCACTTATAATTACAGTCTACAAAGTTTTAGATACGTCCTTCTAGTCCCCCCCCCCTGCATACTCTTTTGTATATGTATTGTCATATTAACATGAATGTTGCTAACAGTTATAATTGTTACTGTACTGTAACACAATAACTATCTTAATATGGTCGCTCAAAATTTCTCAACTGTTTCTAACATTGTCATGTAGCTAAGTCAGAAAAATATATACTGTACTTGCCAGTGTGTGACAACCCCGGATTTGTTCAGCAAATTAAGTGTATTTCTTTGAGGTTCAGTGTATAGGACGACCTCTATTAACAAGCAAGTCTAGGATGTTACTTTTGTAAAGATATTCTAAGAAGTTCTTTTTAAAATGTGCTAACCTGTGCTTTGGGGTAATTAATACAACCATAAGTGTTTTTTCATGCTCTTCAAACGCTACAGACAGCTCAATAAAGAATAACTTAAGTCACAAACATGTAAAAAAAGAATTTTACAAAGTTTTCATCACAGTTGAATTCCTTTTCTATTACAAAAATACTAAACCTTACGATATAATGATCTACTATACAAACATGTTTACAAAATTAGCGTATGTTAAGAAAGTAACTTATTTTTTATATAATATCAGCAATATTCTAGTACGACGGATGAGATCAATACATTTCAAATCAAAAATGTCCTGATTAATTGTAACTAGTACACGAGACAAATAATTTCTAGTTATGGAGAATCAAGACAAATGATACAATTACAAATATGTTATTGTACTCCAGTAGGTGGCATTATGTCAACACACATATTAAAAAAAAATGCAAAACGTTAAAGGAACAACGTAGTTTTGGTTAAATATGCTATTAACTGGAGAGTTCTTACTGGAACTCTATCTTTGAACCTGTGTATAAGACGATGGGTAAATCAGGCATTGTCTTGTATCGGCAAATATGGTAGAAAAAATTGCCAAAATTGACATATGATACACACTGCCATAAAGTAAGACTTTTATTACAATTAAGCAACAAAACATTTATTTTTACACAAGATCATACTTAAGTGTTTGGAGATTTTTTGTTAGCTAATTAGTTTCAAATTTTGACAGACCGAGTCTGTACTAAAAAATGAAGGGATACAATCAAATTACATTTAAACACACTTAAGAAACTTAACATACAAAAACATGTGTTACTGGAAGTAAGGTGGAAATATCCATTAGAAATACATGGTCAACTTCAGTAATAAAATTTTTTTATGATAAACCAGAATTATCTGCTATAACTTCTTTAATTTAAGAAAAAAAATGGACAACTGAGGTTTGTTTCTGATTATTTACAAAAATGCACACACACATAAAATAACAAATCAAATCTATCTTAACATGTGGTATACAGGGTTATTTTGTTATCTTTAGGTCTAGAATGTTAAGGATATAATAGAGCAGAATTATATAAGAATAAGAAAAACAACATGATAATTTAAAAAAAAGACTTAGAACTGTATCAAATCACCAACTCGTGTACCACTGTGTATGAATGCCAAATTACAAGTTTTTTGTTTTCTTTTAAAAATATTTACATCACTGGGAAAATTAATTTAAAAATGTATCTGTGACCATGACCTTCTTCCTTCTGAAGTTTGTTAGTTTACAATATTCATTGCAAACTAATGGTAAAATCCCCATGATATAAACAGAGCCTGTCTATAACTTTATACAAGTTTTCATAAAACAACAAACATTATTCAAAATATCCACATGTTACATAAACGAAAATAAATACTGATTAATATCTGTATAATGATGATGTATGGCAACACAATAAATTCATTGACTGTAAGAAACAATTAAAATGCATGTATTATCCTCACTTCACTGTCTTTGGTCACTTGAATGAATTTGAAAATAATAATTTAAAGTAAAAAAAAAACACATGACTTTGTTTGGGATAAAGGAAATTATATAACAGTAAAGTGGGGCTTATTAGGCAATTTTAATTGTTTCTTAGAAAAATACTATGGCTTTGGAACACTGTAACATCTAGTTTTTTTTATAAATTAATGACTGAACCTTTTGGAAACATGATTAAGATGAGATAAAATGTTAAACTAAATGTTTTTTTTCAATCACACTTTAATCAGAACATATACCATCTCAAGCCACTGTAGCTATAGTAAACCTTCAGCTCTCCAGATTTCCCTGGCTACAAGCTAAAGTGTTAAATATGTAAACCTATTAACACAATACTAAACTGTGGCACATTCTTCTGCATTTCCTATTGGAGTCTCTGCAAAGTTGGTTAGAAACATTTTAATATAAAATGTCCCAAACAATTTGAAAAGTTTCAGTTTATAGAATATGTAAAGATATTAGACCTAGAGGATATTACATATGTGAAATGACAGAAGCTAAAAATAATTATTTGCCATAAAGGTAGTTAATAGCTTACTGCTTGTATCTCGAAACTACAGTCCATTTACGTTTTACATTTCCCAGTATCTTTTCTATTTTTGTCTTCAATGTTTCTATGAGAACATACACATACAAGATTCAAATGATATTTTTTAACAGTCTGCGAGTTTACCGAGATCAAAACAATTGTCTCCATTGCTTTAATCAACTTTTTTCATAAGGCTTGACTTATGTTTTGTATTTAACAGTCTTGCCTAGTTCATCACAAAAAACATTATTCCATAGTTGAAATACTAAGAAATTACACGATACACACTTACAGTTTAACCACGGTTAAAAAGTAACTGTACAGCTATTCTAAGTGGGTCAGCATAAAGAAATTACACAATACACTTACAGATTAACCACGGCATGCTGACCCACTTAGAATAGCTGTACAGTTACTTTTTAAATTGTGTAATTTCTTAAACACTTACAGATTAACCACGCTTAAAAAGTAACTGTACAGTTATTCTAAGCGGGTCAGCAAAACTAGTAAACGAGCCTTCTTACAAAATACTAACATCCACAAAATATGCACTTCCAACAGTTAGAAAATAATCTAGATATCGTAAGGTATTACTGGTACCAGTCACTGAAACGTGTGGTACTTACTTAATGATTCTTTCTTATTAAAATGTGGTATCAAACATATTTAGCCTTATTTTCAATAACTTTCAACATGGGACCACCCCTTTAGGTGATAGAATATTTTCAATTAAGCAGAAAATGAGCTTTATATACATGTGGGAGTTATTTTTGTTACATTATTTCACCTTCTCTTGGAAGAAGTATTTCTGTGTTGAGTTGACTTTGTGTAAGGTTTATACCGTTTATCTTGAACACTATTATCTCGAAGAGTTCTAGTTGAAGAACCAATAAGTGAGTTTGAAACTAAGCAGTTCTCCAGCTCCAGCTCTTTCTCCCTTTCCATGGATTTTAATTTGGCTTCTATAGCACTGATTTGATTTTTCACGCTGAAAGATCAAAGCATGTGTTCAAGATCCATAAACAGATATGGTGGAAGTTATGTTTCCAAACCTAAAGTAATTTTCACAAGTCTTAAGCAAAGAGAATTATTTACACACAAAGTAACGACTGAATTTTACAAGTTAACTCTTTCACCACCATGTTTACAGATAAACAACTCTCTTAGTGCTAGAGTAATGTTTATTTTTCAGTCAGTCATGATGTTCTCCCCATTTCTGAGGGTTGACACCCATGATTCTTTATTCTTCACTGCCTTCACTAACTTTTGTAATTCAAGGTTCTCATCTTCAATGCATTCTCTAATGTCGAACCAAGCATGTCTCTCTCATTCTTCTTCCTTTCATTTTACAAATCAGAATCTTTAACAAACTTCCCACAGATGTAATTACGTGCCCAAAGTAGTGCGCCTTCTGTTGCCTATATATATATTTGTTCAGGTGTTTTCTTTGCACATTTCAAAACCTTCTCATTAATTTTTCTTTCTATGTAGCTGATTTTCACCATTTTCAACTTTCATTTTGTTTCTGCAGACAGCATCCACTTTCCATCCCATAAAATAGGACTGATCATATGTAATGTTTCAGTAGCTTTTTCTTCAGTTCTAGTTTAAAATCCCTCTTTCAGATCGAAGAAAACAATCCATCGGTTTGTCTCTATTTACACACTTGCCATCACTGCTAACATTTATCCATAAATAAGTAAACTCTTCTACTTGTTCTGATACTTTACCTTCTACTTTGATGAATATTCTGGGAGACTCCTCAGATCGTAAAATTACTGCTGCTTTTACTTTGATGAATATTCTGGGAGACTCCTCAGATGAATCTGAGGAAGATTTTACAGTTACTTGAGAAGCTTTGTTGATCAAAGAATAAACTGAGGACTCAGAATAAATGTTAACATAACGAAGGCAGCAGTAATTTTACGATTTGAGGAGTCTCCCAGAATATTCATCAAAGTAAAGGCAGCAGTAATTTTATGATCTGAGGAGTCTCCCAGAATATTCATCAAAGTAAAGGCAGGCAGTAATTTTATGACTCTTGAGTGTGTTATCATCAGCATATTTTTTATATTACAGATACTGTTTTTCTTAACCTTGATCTAAGAAGTTTAGTATCAATTATCTCTTTCATTAAACTCTCTGCATACAAATTATATAATGTTGGGACAACACAAATCCACATCATATGCCTCTCTTACCTGAAAACCAACTGCTCAGTTCTCCATCAGTTTGAACTGCTGCTTCCTGACTTTAGAATTTAAATATCTAATTGATCTACCCAAATCTGCTGTAAGGTCTCCATGGTTAACACAGTCAACAGCTTTTATCAAAGTACATGAAATGTAAATAAATACTATTTGCTCTTCTATAGTTCTTTCACTTAACATCCCAAGTCCAAATATACTCCCTTGTGTACCCTAACTTTAGGCACTTGTTGATAAACGTCTGTATCTTGTTGGTGATGGTGTTTGTAACTCGCCATGTCTCGGGCCCATCATGGATCTAAACATCAGGTGGCCAGAGAAGATCTCAAACACAGAGCTATGGAAAAGGACCAACCAGAATCCAGTCAGCCAAGACATCAGGAAAAGAAAATGGGGCTGGATCGGACACACACTGCGAAAACCAGTTGACAACGTTACAAGGCAGGCCTTGGACTGGAACCCACAAGGGAAAAGCTGGGAGGCCAAAACAGATGTGGAGGAGATCAGTCGGGAGTGAGGCGAAGGCCGCCGGAATGGCGTGGACCCAGCTGAGGAGAACAGCCCAGAACAGAGTCCATTGGCGAGGTGTTGTTGCGGCCCTATGCTCCACTGGGAGTCTACAGGATTAAGTAAGTCAAGTACTCTAACTTATTCTGGAATCATTTTGGTTTTCTGATAAGGTTTTTCATATTTATTTTTATATACACAATAAAAAACACAAAGTGAAACATTTCAATATCGCTCGAAACTGGTGATCTTTAGGAAATATGAAGGTAAAAACCCTTTTTTTAAAAAATTCTAATCTCACGACAGTGCTCTGGAGGAGAATACACACGTGACTATGGCAGTGAAAGAGTTAACACCACAAAAACCCATCTATTTGAATTTTATGGTAGTAATTAGTAAAAGAAATTTCTGTCTTTAGAAATACAGCAATGAGGAATATTTAAAATTTTAAGAAAATCAATGCACAAGCTAAGCAAAAACAAAAAAAAGTTTGTTTTTGGTTACACAATTATATAACATGTTATGGCCTAAGTTATGCAAATTTTTATATTTTACACGAATGAAAATCTTTGATTGCAACCACATACACATAATACACACATTCCTTAAACAGATCCTTCTAAGCAGGAAAGTATAAGAAAGTTAAAACGAACACCTATTTAACAAATCCTACTGTGTCTAGCATTTTCTTAAAGTAAAATAAGAAACACCATCAAATATGATTATCATTTTAAATTCCTAAACTAAATATCTTATTCATTAGGCATATTTCCAATTGATGTTGGATCTAAGGAGACAAATATATAAACCAAGAACAATTTAAAGAAAAATATATAAATTTAAGCTTTTAAGTAAAAAAAAAACAATTTAGAACTACAGAATCTTCTTTAATAAATTTAATTAAACAGTTTCTTCCTTCCTCAAATAACAGAAATTTCCTTCCAAAGAAAGCAAAAAACGGTCATATTTTGTTTCTTAGACGTTAAATTTCTTATTGAAACCTTTCGATGAAAGATCACTAACGACATGCTACGAAAATGTTTTTTTTCTTGATTGTGATTTTTTTTGTGAGATTCACCTTTTAGTTTTTTTTGCCTCTTCCTTCAAAGAACCAGGAAGGTGAACAGGTGGTTTTGGAAGAGCAGAAACTTCATAGAGCTGTAAAGGAAGATTAAGCACGGTTATATTACATACAGAAGCAAGTTTCTTTAGATGATTACTGCTAAGCTGCTGAAAAAAAACTTAACACCATACACATCTAGAAGACAGAATATTTTGGTTTCTTTTCAATAAGCTACCGCAACACTGAAATTTTTTAGGTTTTGGTTTTCATGTCAAATTCCTAAGTGCTTTAGTAATTATGACTTGCAAGCATAAAAACACCACAGTATTAAATGGCTATGTGATTTATAACTAGAGTGAAATCTCTTTAACCATAAAGCACCTGTAATGAAGTTATTCTTCTGGATTATCGAGGTAATCAGATAGTGAAATCAGTTACTTTGAAAGCAACTGACACTCAATTAATAGCATGCATTATTGATTGATAAATATAAGAATGCAAAATACTAAGGTTGGCATGCAACTAGTAGAAAAAACAAACAACTATATGTACATTAAACTTAATAGTTTATTATTGTATATGTCTTCAATAATTATTAAAATTTCATAAGCAATGTAGCATATTTTGTCACTATTTTCACATAAATTATCATTTTGATTTACGTACAGAATATAAAATACATAGTATTGCCTCCTCGTGCAAAAACAAACATCACATTTTAATGAAGCTGATATTTCAATACGTCTTTGATTTAGAGCACTGTGATTTGATATTACTGTAGAATAAATCACTCTGTTGACCTCTCGACATTTGTAACAGTTCCTTCATAGGTCCCTGCTGTGAAGATCTTGCTCAGAAAAATTGTCATAAACTGGTAACCATTGCAAGTGAAGGTGGTTCACAGAAAAAAAACTGTTGTAAATCAGTACATATTGTTAGTGCAGGTATTTTGTGGTTAGTCATTATCACCTCATTTTTCTTTTATAATCAACCCCAGGCATGTTCAGATTACTGAATCATTTAAGCATAACAAATGTATGTTTGTTATAAGAAATAGCTATTGTGATTTATAAAACAAATATTTTCTGTTGTGACAACTTATCAATATGAAGAAATACCTAGATTACAAGTAATTCACATTGTTGATATCTGGACTAATGAGGTTTCACTATATATATATGTGTGTTTTACATTTGTTAGTGTCGGTATTCCTAAAAATAGTAATTTTTCAATATCTTCTTCCATATTGTTTAACTAAACATATCACTACATGTGTATGTCTATCATATTTTTAAAAACAAATCTTTAAAAATCAAACAATAGTGTTACATAAGCCACTAATCTAATTATGTGTGTAACAACAGTTACAGAAACCACTAATCTAATTGTGTATATAACGACAGTCATAGAAACCACTAATCTGATTGTGTGTATACAGTCATAGAAACCACTAATCTGATTGTGTGTATAACAGTCACAGAAACCACTAATCTAACTGTGTGTAACAACAGTTACAGAAACCACTAATCTAATTGTGTGTGTACCAACAGTTACAGATACCACTAATCTAATTGTGTGTGTAACAACAGTTACAGAAACCACTAATCTAATTGTGTGTGTAACAGTCACAGAAACCACTAATCTTATTGTGTATAACAGTCACAGAAACCACTAATCTAATTATGTGTATAACAGTCACAGAAACCACTAATCTGATTGTGTATAACAGTCACAGAAACCACTAATCTAATTGTGTATAACAGTCACAGAAACCACTAATCTAATTGTGTGTATAACAGTCACAGCAACCACTAATCTGATTGTGTATAACAGTTACAGAAACCACTAATCTAATTGTGTATAACAGTCACAGAAACCACTAATCTGATTGTGTATAACAGTTACAGAAACCACTAATCTAATTGTGTGTATAACAGTCACAGCAACCACTAATCTGATTGTGTATAACAGTCACAGAAACCACTAATCTGATTGTGTATAACAGTTACAGAAACCACTAATCTAATT
>NW_013666378.1:82352-82984 GCF_000517525.1 Limulus polyphemus | reverse complement strand
GTGTGTGTAACAACAGTTACAGAAACCACCAATCTAATTGTATGTAACAACAGTTACAGAAACCACTAATCTGATTGGGTGTATAACAACAGTTACAGAAACCACTAATCTGATTGTGTGTATAACAACAGTTACTGAAACCACTAATCTAATTGTTTGTAACAACAGTTACAGAAATCACCAATCTAATTGTATGTAACAACAGTTACAGAAACCACTAATCTGATTGGGTGTGTAACAACAGTTACAGAAACCACTAATCTGATTGGGTGTATAACAACAGTTACAGAAACCACTAATCTAATTGTGTGTAACAACAGTTACTGAAACCACTAATCTAATTGTGTATAACAACAATTACAGAAACCACTAATCTAACTGTGTGTATAACAACAGTTACAGAAACCACTAATCTGATTGGGTGTATAACAACAGTTACAAAAACCACTAATCTAATTGTATGTAACAACAGTTACAAAAACCACTAATCTAATTGTGTGTATAACAACAGTTACAGAAACCACTAATCTAATTGGGTGTATAACAACAGTTACAGAAACCACTAATCTAATTGTGTGTATAACAACAGTTACAGAAACCACTAATCTGATTGGGTGTATAACAACAGTTAC
>NW_013666378.1:71106-81352 GCF_000517525.1 Limulus polyphemus | reverse complement strand
GTGTGTGTAACAACAGTAACAAAACCACTAATCTAATTGTGTGTGTAACAACAGTTACAAAAACCACTAATCTGATTGTGTGTGTAACAACAGTTAAAGAAACCACTAATCTAATTGTGTGTAACAACAGTTACAGAAACCACTAATCTAATTGTGTGTATAACAACAGTCACAGAAACCACTAATCTGTTTGTGTGTATAACAACAGTTACAGATACCACTAATCTAATTGTGTGTAACAACAGTTACAGAAACCACTAATCTAATTGTGTAACAACAGTTACAGAAACCACATAATGGGCTATCTGTGCACTGCCCAATTTGAGCCTTATAAATTCTTTCTATACTTCAAGTTTGTTTGGCTTTGGTGATTTAGGGAGGCTGTGTGTCTGATTCAAGAGACTTCGGTATGATTACCATTGCCACCGAACCAGCTTGCCCTGTCTTTGCTATGACATAGTGAACTAGCTTGCCCTGTCTTTGCTATGACATAGCGAACTTGCTTACCCTGTCTTTGCTATGACATAGAGATCTAGCTTGCCCTGTCTTTGCTATGACATAGCGAACTTGCTTGCCCTTTCTTTGCTATGACATAGCGAACTAGCTTGCCCTGTCTTTGCTATGACATAGCGAATAAAGCTATCTGCTTCTATCACTAATTCACTTGCTGCCAACTTTTATTTTTTCTCATTTTCTTTAACTGCCAACTAAAGGGAAGGCAACTGGCTGGCAGCACCCACTGTCAATATTTTTTTATACAAATTTCTGACTAGTGACAACTGCCATCAACTTTCGTTTTCTTCTTCTTAAACTACTAACTATTAAGAAGGCAGCAACCACCTCCAACGTTTTTTGTTGTTTTTCCTGCTTGTACATACCATGATTTGAGAAAACTTTACTAATCAACTAAAGGCTAATTGTGTAAAGATGTTGTTTTATAATTTTGATAATAATAATCTTAACAGTGTTATGGCAGAAAAGGATCTTCCTTCATGTTCTGGTCAATCAGTTTCATAAGCCATCACAAACAGAGTGCTGTTCCTAGTGATATGGCAAACTAGATTGTAGCTACAGATATAATGAATACAAGTCTAAAGACGTTCATTGTATAGGTAGCTGATTAGGCCACATTCAGAGTGTTGTGGTCCTTCCCTAAGGTAGGACATTCTATCACTGGAAAGAATCCAGAGAAAAGTTACTAAGATGGAACCTGGGATGGAAAGGTTGCTATAAGAGGTTAGGTTAAAAGCTCTGAAATTGTATTCTCTTGAAAAAAGAAGAGACAGAGAATATGTGATTGAAGTATTCAAGATTGTTAAGAGAATTGATAGTGTTGATGCATCATCTTTTTTCGTACTTAATGGTGAAAATGTTACGTCTAGGAAACACAAGCATATTTTTTGGTAGGGTAAGAGTCATCTTCAGTTAAGACAGTTTTATTTTTCTAACAGGGTAGTTGGCCTTTGGAATGGATTGCCTTTAGATGTGGTGGAAGCAGTAAACTTAAGGGAAAGCTGAATAAATATTTGAATAATAAGGGCTGGCTGTAAGTTTTATTTTTTTTATAATAGTTTAATTTGGTGGTTGGTATTGCTTAGATGATCAGAAGATCCGTTGCTGTCCTTAAATGTTTTGTTAGATAAATGCAGAAATACATACATATATAATATTCAGACAACCAACTAATGTTATATTACAAACTTCTTATAAAAGACTTAAAAGATATAAGCCATTAATGTCTTAAATATATATATGTTTAAAATAACTATGAATTTTTCTTGTCTACCTTTTTTCATTAAAAATTCAATTTATAAGTGCTTACAGAAATATTACATGAAACTCACAATGCTATATAGATAAAAAATGCTTACATTTGGAGCATTGTGTGCCCACTTCACACTGAGTTTTTGGGATAAGGCAATTTTCCCATCTAAGGCTTGTAAAGCATGTTCAGCTTGTTGTTTTGTTTCATACGTGACAAAACAATAACCTCGTGGCATTCCTTTTTGAGGCCCAGATTTATGAAAAAGGAAATCAAACTTTCTTATTTTTCCATATTTCTGAAGAGTTTTAATCATCTGATATCTATAAAACAAAAGAGTAGGAAAGAGTAAATAATATTTACTATACGAGATATTATAACAATACCACAAATTAACCAAAAAAACTTTAATATATATATATATACAATTTCACATATGCAATACCAAAATTACATACTGTGCATTTACTGTCTTGAGATGTAAAATTACAAAGTTTATCAAGAGAAATATATTACATTCACAGTAAAAGTTTTTACTGAAATTAAACTGAATTATGACTTATGGTTTCAAAACATACTTAACATTTAGTAGAACTAGGTTAGAACACCCTAAACATTTCCATAAACAAATACCATTACATTCCTAATAAGGCGACCTTCTAAATTTCTAAGCTTCAGGGGTAACACTTTAATTAAAAACTTACTCAGAAATTCTGCTGTCTAAGTTCCCAACCCACAGCCTACTTGCGTTGTCATCAACAGTAGAAGGAGAAGGTTCGAGAGGCAAGGGTAGACTTCCCTCCTTAAATTATGACAAAATAACTCGCGTTTTTACTCAAATCCACTGTGTACAAACGTCACATAAAATATGCTTAAAATATGTATATCCTGAATGAAACGTTTAAACATTTATAAATCTAGAAAGCAAAATATACTGCAAGGTAATCAAGACAATTTTGGATTAAAACAAAAAAATACCAAACAACAAAAATTTATATACTTCTATTTATACTTTAACAAAATTCAGTGCTCATATTGCAGGTGCAAAAAAAAATTAATTTTTAACATTACATTAAAAAGAAGTAGAAAACAATAATAAGACCGAATTCATACCATTCACTACAGGCACATCAAGCCTGTACTGAAAATGTTATATGTTTTTCATAAATTCACTCTTATCTGATGATGTAAAAATGTAGAAACTCTAAACATTGTTTTACAATCTTCGACTTACAAGTTAAGAAAGTCTTAGTGTGTTTAAAATGTGGCTTGTTTTGGAGTATTTCTGTGACTCAAAAGTTATAGAAAAGAACAAGAAAGAAATAAACCTAACTTTAAAAATGAATCACAAAAATGTGTTTGATAATATAACACTTGCAGACTTTCTGAATTATAGCTCCTACACTTCTAACCAAGTTTCAAACAAGATTGAAATTCTGCTGGTACTCACCAGTGCTGAGTAACAGAACTTATTTCTTAAGGCAGTGGTAGTACCAGGACATGCTTATTTCTTAAGTCAGTAGTAGTACCAGGACATACTTATTTCTTACATCAGTAGTAGTACCAGGAGTAGTAGTACTGGGACATACTTATTTCTTAAGTCAGTGGTAGTACCAGGACATACTTATTTCTTAAGTCAGTAGTAGTACCAGGACATACTTATTTCTTAAGTCAGTAGTAGTACCGGGACATACTTATTTCTTACGTCAGTAGTAGTAGTACCGGGACATACTTATTTCTTACGTCAGTAGTAGTACCGGGACATACTTATTTCTTAAGTCAGTAGTAGTACCAGGACATATTTGAACTGCCTTTCTGGATGCACGTGCATTCCATTGTTCTGTCAGAAAACATGTATTTATGGACATTCAAATTTCCATTGTTTATGTTTACACACAGATTTATTTATTTGTTCAAAAACTGAGTACCTCTATTTTTTGTTTTTGAGAACTTCGCCCCTGGTTTCAAGCAATATTATATGTAGTATCTATGTTCTCAAGCATCCAGAATATCAGTTTTCAGCTCCTCTTTATATCTAGCTTTGAAACAAGATTACAAATCAACTAATAACATATACTAATTTACATGTGACAAAACAAAAGCCTCAGTGTTACCCAGTGCCCATCATTTTGTCTTATGATGAAGACAGTATTAGACTATTAATTCTACCAGAGGTTTGAATTGGCATTATATATACAAACAAACTCGAGAGAAAGTTCACCAACGCAACAGAGGAAGAAGTAGACTAGTCCGAATGTACAATAATTAACAAACTTCCTCATTATTTCTAAACAGCTTTTACTGGAACACAAAACAATAAACAGTTTGCATGCTTTACAAACTTACTGAAGCTTTTTGATATGGCTTAGTACAGTCTAGCGTGATTTTTTAATTCACAAATATTAGGTCTATTAAATCCTATGATTTACTAGCTTTTGTGTTTTAAAACCACATGATAAATAAAAGATACAGATACAGTATAAATCTGAAATGCTATTTTCTTTAATAGTCTTGTATCTCAAATATACTAACACGTATGTATTTTTACATGTACTTAGGCATACTGTGTATGTGTGTGTATACATACGTGATATCAAGGGTCTATTTTGACCCATCAGAGATATCTTCAATACTAAAATAACTCAATAAACAGTACACTAATCAAGTCCTGATAGTCCAAATTTACATCAATTGTTTTCTTAAACAGATTTATAAACTTACTGCAGAAATAAAACTGCAACCTACTGTATGAAAATGAATGACCAGAGTACATTAATGTGTTGATAGTTTACACTGTGGATGGTTATCATCCAATCAATCAGTCAGTCAGTCAATGGTGCATCAGCAAAATGCCTATAAAAATATAGAACAGAGCTGGGCAATTAACTCAATTACCTATTAGCATTGATAAGATCAATTAATGTTGCATAAAATAATAGATTAATAAACCTGTTCTTTTGTAATTATCCATTAACCTATACTTCCAATACTTTCTAACTCTCAAGTCCTTCTTAAAATAAGGAACCCAAAATTGAACACAATATTCTAAATGGGGCCTAACCAGTGATTTGTACAAAAGAATCATAACCTTCTTTAACTTATATTCCTGTATATACTACCTATACTTGTTTTATACTGGCAATAACACACTGTCTGTAAGAATTAAAAGACAGATTGATCAAAACATCAAGATCCTTTTCTTCCATAATAAAACTCACAACCAATTACACCCAAAATTTTAAAGGGGCAAACACTAAGTGAAGCAAAGTGTACTTCATTTGAGACATAACAGGAAATGTCATGACATTATATCTTGTAATTCGTGTTCTTTTTTTTAGGTTGGTAATCATTATGTAAGTAAGCTTCAGATACTAGAGAACATGGGGAAATGAAACATCTCTTAATTGTTCAAATCTCTTTCCGTAGCCTTGTGCCCAACCCCTTTATTATCATTAGCAAACTTGACCAATTTATTGACCTTTCCTTTATCAATATCATTAATGTGAACCCAAGAAAAAAAAAAGTCCCAGCACAGAGCCCTGGGGTAATCCACTTACAACTCCAGTCTAGTTTACTGGAATTTAATTTATTACAACCCTTTTTTTTTCTCCTCAATGATTAATCCATTGAGCTGAGTTACCTCCCTCACCCACAGAGATAATTTTCTTTCCTAGTCTTCAATGTTGCACCTTGTCAAAAGCCTTCCAAAAATCCAGGTTTACCAAACCCACACCTTTACCCTTATCAACATAATCAATTACATATTTGAAGAAGGTCAAAAGATTTGTGAGACAAGATTTTTCCTCACTTGAAACCATGTTGCCTGTCCAACAATAGGGCATTTGAAAAGTTGGCATTTAGAAAATGATATCATTTATAAAAGAAGTTTGCATGCTTTACAAACTTATTTAAACCTTCTCAGAGCTTAGCACAGTCTAGCATGATTTTTTATTCACAAATATTAGGCCTTATGGTATTATTGCTTCACCAGCTTTCGTCGTTTAGATCTATAGCATTTTAGATGGACTTTTTGGCTCCTATCACTGTCAAGCACAGCTGAAAAGTTCTGGTATTAAACAAAAGGTTTCCTGTGCAATTCCTTGTGGTAGATCAAAGATAAAAGTTGTACAAATCTCAAATGCTATTCTTGCATATTTCTCATCTGAAGTTCATAATAGACTAACTAAGAGGATGCTAAAAGAAACAAAAAACATCAATGTGTAGCATTAGTAAGGTGACTGAATTATTATAACTTGATGTAAAATATTAGTTGTGAATAGTAAATGTGTTATATGATAAAAAGTAAATAGCAGGAGGTAAGTGGACATTAGTTTTTCAACTAGAATAAAATGATTACTTGAGCAGTTGGACAAGTATGCTCTCGCAATTGTATATGTGTGGGGGGTGGACCAAAAAAGGGGGACCCATAAGGCCTGCCAAACTTAAGAATTGACAACAAGGGGAATAAATACAGGGGGCCCAATTACATTTTATGTGGGGGCCCATTTCTTATAGCAGTGCTTCTTAACCTTTTCCAATATCATTCACCCCAATAAGATTTTCACAACAGCTCACTCACTCCACTTTAAAAAAAAGACAAATAAGTACGAGAATTGATATTATTCAACTATTAGACAGGCCTATTTTACTTAATCTTCTTGAAGCAAACTTTGTCATACCATGGTGTTGTAATAATAAACACAACTAGATGTTGAAGGCTTGTTTTACGAATGAAGAAATGACAGAATGTTTTACTATGCATGAAAAATCATGTTTTAAATATGTTTCCCAACAATCATTTATAAAGACCCCCCATCACCCATCTGAAAAGCAGTTTTATAGTTATTCCACTGTACTTTGGTCACCCAAAAGCTTTTTTTATTTTCCACTAACAGTTATTAGCTATGTATTAACAATCGAACTGCAATGATTATAAGTACACCAATAATATTATAATTCTGAGAAAGCTGATACTGTTAGCGTAAATACTAACAGTAACACTGGGTTAGTACAGTTGGCCACTGACAGGACATACTGTACATTTTGTTGTAGTATTACTATTACTAATAATAGTGCCAGTAGCAGCACTGTCAAGAGTGAAATAATAATTAACGTTAATACAACTAAGCCGTTAACTATTATTACTATTACGTATTATATCATATATATATATAATAAAATTAATATAATTTAAATTTAAATTAAGTATAAGACAGTTCTCAACAAATTCAAATTTACAATTTTCACATACCATAACCAAAATGCTCATATCTTACTACTCCAACAGAAAATTTAATGTTCTGCTATTCAAACTCAATAGAATTTTTTTTCTAGGAAAAAATGTCTGTATAATTTTCAAGCGAATATCTAAACTCTAACAATAACATTAAATAGCACTTCGAAAATGTAGTTTTCTTAGCCGGTAATGACGTTACGATCATAATGACGACATTGTGACGGTTATCCGTTAGAGCAAATAATTAAAATATTGCTAATTTTACAAACTCGTATATTTCTTTCAATAAAATATGTGATTAAGTAACAATATTTAATTAAGTAAGAAAACAGTAAAATCTGCACCTTTCTCTCGTTGTATTGGGTAAAAAACCGTGTAATATTCTTTGACGGTAATGACATTTTATGGTTATACAGACTACATTTTGTGACGTCTATGCGTTCAATGACACAAATTGTCAGTTCAGAACATAGTTAATATTGTTCGTGCAAATTTATACAATGGGGTATCTGCATTTTGTTTAACATTTTAAGCCCGTAAATTTAACCCACCGAAGAGACGACATACCTATTAATTTTTAATGTTATAGTAAGTTATTTTAACATGCACATCCCGAGCCAGAGGGACGTATTTTTGGTTGCGAAAAAAAAAAACACCCCATTGCAGCATTTGTTGTACTGTTTTGAAAATTTGTAAGCGTTTTGATTGGTCAAAAAGGATGCGTTTAGCATACTATTTAGGCCGGTGACAGACCCCGTCACCCATATGAAGACACTAAAGTCTTGATATAAAGTTGTACTATGGAGAAGTTAACTTGTAAATGCAAGCTTCTTAAATGCGCTTCGTGTGTAAAATGCAGTCACTGTGGATATTCTTGTGATGTTTTGTCACCCACCAAATACAAAGTTACATCGTAAATGTGGGGGTAAGCAACTAATTGCAAGTGAAGCACCGATTGCACTACGAACAAGAGGAGTAGGAAAAAGTAATGTTTGTGATGAGAATGAGATTGAATGTTGGGATTGTTGTGATGCTAATGAATATCAGGATGGTGTTGATGATAATACGATTGAATCTTTGGTTTCGAGTGGTGCTGATAGAATTCAGGATAACCTTGATGTAAGTGCTGCTCCTGTTTCTTGGAAATGGTATAGAAGTCATAAACGGAAAGCTCCAACAGTGGTTTTCGTGATTATTTTGGTTTAGATTCCAACTCAACTAATAACGCAGAAGTATGCCGATAGGTTGGACCTCCCATGGGAGACTGAAATTCTTCAATACGTCACTGCCTTAGTAACGCAGTGTAAGAAGCATTGGTCCATCCAGATTGTTCACAGAGGCATTCAGAATCCCTTTAGAAACACCTTGGTAAATATAGTTGCTGAATCAGGCTTCACAACTACACCAATAGTGGCTTGGACAAAATTTAACATAATTCATATAGGCGATAAGGAAATTGCCACTTATCCAGCTGATGCTAAGGTTAAATCGTCTCTCAATTGAAGATTAAACATAAAAATCAAAACAATATGAGAATGCAAAGCATCAATCAAGATTAAACTACTGGTTAAGTCCCTTATCTTTGTTTACTAACAGGTTTCGTAGTATCTGGTACTGTTCTAGTAGTGCATTCAATCACTTGTACTGTCGTCATTTGTTTTTAAACCTCAAAAACAAATACACAGATTTATTTCTCATGATTAGTTAAACTCTAAAAACGCCTCTTTGGACATTTCCGCATTGACACGTTTCAAACAATCCTCACGTTAGTATTTAAGAAAGCTACCATAAGTCATGAGGGATGTATTAAAACTATTAAATTTTACAAAGGTCTAAATTATTTATTTATGCAATAATGATAATAATTAGTGTAAATAATTTTCTGTAACATTAAGAAATTATGATGAAATAGTTTGTTTGTTTTGAACTTCGCGCAAAGCTACACGAGGGCTATCTGCGCTAGCCGTCCCTAATTTAGCAGTGTAAGACTAGAGGGAAGGCAGCTAGTCATCACCACCTACCGTCAACTCTTGGGCTACTCTTTTACAACGAATAGTGGGACTGACCGTTACATTATAACGCCCTCGCGGCTGAAAGGGCGAGCACGTTTGGTTTGAGAGGAATTCGAATTCGCGACCCGCAGATTGCGAGCCGAGTGCCCTAACCACCTGGCCATGCCGGGCCTGATGAAACAGAAGCGAAATATACAGAATAGAATTAAAATAATTCTAAAAAACAAACAAAGTTACATGATCCAGGAAACTATAGACCAATAATCTTACGCAACTATGTTGGGATTATTGGAACAAAATAGTAGCTAGAAGATTGTTACTTAATATAGAAATAAGTGACAAACCGCAAACCACTTAGTCCGCCAAATAGTGCGAGTAATTTTGATTTGAAACGTTTAAAGTTTAGAATTAAACGCAACCGGGGGTGTTTAGAAAACTTTTTCTCTTGGTTTCCATTCGTGATAAGAGAGAATTTGGAATGGCTACAAGAAAGAAAACAAAAACGACCTGATGATTTTGAGGAGCAGAATGATGGTTTGGCAGAAAGCAAAACGCAGAGGGAAACCACAGACGGGTTGAACAAAACCAACGACTGATGTAGGACTTATGGTCCTTCAGAACGGTAGGAGATCTATAAATCCAATGCCTAGAATTAGATGTGGGGAGAACCCCGAGAAAATCTACCACTTATTACGATTAAACGAATCCATTTATAAAGAGTTCAACGTATAACACACTACTATAGCGGCATTCCTAGATGTTCAGAAAGTCTCTGGTTCAGTTTGGCACAAAGGCCTACTTTTCAAACTTTTCAAATTTAACACACCAAGCATTTTCATGAGATGAACGTCAAGCATTTAACAACATCGATCAGCTAAAGTCAAAGTCGACAGGCCCGGCATGGCCACGTGGTTATGGAGATTGACTAGCAATCTGAGGGTCGCGGGTTCGAATTCCCGTCCCTCCATACATACATACTTGTCCCTTCAGCCTTGGGGGGAGTTATAATGTGACGGGCAATACCACTATTCGTTGGTAAAAGAGTAGCCCAAAAGTTGGCGGTGGGTGGTGATGACTAGCTGCTTTCCCTCTAGTCTTTCACTGCTAAAAAAGAAAAGGTCCAGCCTTCCAAAGTGCTCAAGTTATAGCGTTTTTATTATCTTGTATCAAGACTTCTTGAACCTACGTTTTTTATTGATATTGTTGCGTCAGCGAGTCATATGACGCCACGTTTCT
>NW_013666378.1:63504-70121 GCF_000517525.1 Limulus polyphemus | reverse complement strand
GAAAGGGCGAGCATGTTTGGTGGTATGCGGATTCGAACCCGCGACCCTCAGATTGTGAGTCGAGCGCCTTATCCACCTGGCCATGCCGGCCGAAAGCATAAGTACAAATATATTTTATTTTATTACTTCGGTTACCTAATATTTTTATACACGAGTACATTAGAATTATTCAAGTTCGAAAAAAGTAAAAAAGAGGCATTATTTTTTTAAGGCAGATTTTGAAAGGGCGCAATGCGACCTTTCGCGTCCCCGTGGCTACGGCACTGTTTCATCATGTATTATTGTGTAAAAACCATCGACGGAAGACCAGAGCTGATGAAATGACGGTAGCCCAGAAAGAAACATCAAATTACAGAACTGAAACACACTATCTGACAGCTGATCCGTACAAACAAGTTACAGAAATGAAACACACCAGGTTTATACAACCACGAACTACATTCTGATGTTAAGTCCATCCAGTCACGAACTCGTTCGTTCGTTTCCCTGGCAGTTATTTTGATTTAAGAATAATTATCTCCTAAGAAATAATTACTAATCAAGGGTGCTCGAAGATTAAACAATCCTTCTTCACCCTGCTCGTGGCATAAGGTTACATTTCAATTAATGGTCAGCGGAATAATGAGCCGTATGGGTCCAGTCACGAACTACATTCTGACACCAGATTTATACAACTACGAACTACATTCTAATTTCAGGTTTATACAACCACGAACTACATTCTGACGTCAGGTTCATACATCCAAGAATTAAGAAAACTTTGCATCAGAAAACAACAACTATTGAGTTAACAGGCTTACAGTATTGTTGCGTCATCGAGTCACATGACTACTGTGACGCAACGTTTCTAGAACTATCATGTACTTTGGCAAATGTTCTAGTTCTTACTAGATATAGGGTAGGCTGGTATATAAAAGAGGGGAATGTAATGTCTGGGTAGACAGTGAGTAATTGAACTGCAGTAAGAGAGCACGAGAGAACGTTCGTTGTTATAGCGTTTGTTTAGCGCGATTGTTGAAGTTGAGTGTATCGGTAAAGTTGTATTCGGAAAGAATAAACCAATTTTATTAAGTAAAGAACTTGTGTCGCTAAAGTTTCGTCGGAACGAAGTTACGGAAAGTTAATTAACAAACGGAGACGTAACAATATCATGAATTTTAATTGGAATAAATTTAACAGCGTTATGGGGGATAAAAAAGATTTTGGTGTTCTTTTAAATCATTCAAGCAATGTGCTGTTGCTAGTGGCAGGGCAAATAGGACTATAGGTTGTATAGTCTATAGTGGTTATAATGTCATTGTATAGGTCATTTGTCAGGCCACATTTGAAGTATTGTGTTCAGTCTTGGGCTCCATACCTTAGAAAGAACACTGAAGTTTTGGAAAGAGCTCAGAGGAGAGCTACTAAGATGATGCCTAGGAAAGAAAAGTTGTCATACAAGGATATAGGTTAAGATATCTAAATTTGTTTTCTTTTGAAAAAGAAGGGTTAAAAGAAATTTGATTGAGGAGTTTATGATTGTTAAGGGAATTGATAGTGTTGATGAAAATGGTGAAACTAGAGGAGAAAAACTAAGACAGCTCTATTTTTCTAACTGGGTGGTTAACCTTTAGAACGGGTTGCCTTCGGATGTGGTAGATGCAGATTTAAGGGAGCGTAAGGGAAATTTTGATAAATACTTGAATTATAAGGGCTGGCTTTGGATTTTTTAGTGTTTGGTTTAGCTAAGTGGATAGGACGGCTTAAACAGACCAAAAGGCTCTTGTTCTTTATGTTGTGTATATCTTATGTTATGTTGTAATAAAAAATTTAATATAAAATAATTAAAAACGTAATTTCGGAACTTACTGATCATTTTATCTATTAGTATTATGAACTCTACACCCACATAAACTTGAATTAGTTATTAGATAATGGGAAAAGGCATTATCCGGAAATGCTTACTCATATTTGCAAACAAAGATAAAACGGGGAAATGTAGGAATGGGTGAGAAACGTATTACTCTGGGTTTGTCGTAATATAGACAAATTTAATATTTTAAATGAGAATTTTAATATACACAGTTCTTGTGATAAAAAAAAACAACAACTGTAAGCTAAGTTAATATTGTTAATTTTAACAAAATCAGATTGTTTAAAATAACTTAAATAAAAGCCGATGGCATTATCTCAACATTTATCTATACATGTCGGACATCGGCCTACGCAAAAGATAAATAAATAAATAAAACAGAGTGGATCGTAAGGAATACGTTTGAGAGTGTGCATTGAAAGAATTCTCTTGTTCTTAAACAAGATGGCTACTATGACTTCTTTTCGTAATAGGTTAACTCAGTTAGAAGCACGATTAAAAGCAGAAAATGATCATGAACGTGAATCCAGAAATACATCTTCGAGAGATTTAAGACCTGATATGGCTAGTACAAGGCCTACTACTCTAAAAGTAAAAGGACGTAAGTTTACTTTAAATTTAATAGTATGGGTTCGTCTCAGTCTTTGTAGTTTGTAGAACTTTGAAGTGGAAGTTAATTTTAGTGAACATAGGCTTAGCAAGATGTATTCTCATTTTACTTGGGATCGTTAGAAGACCTACTCAAGTGAAATAATACAGTACGAACTAATAATAATATATAGTTTTCTCGTAATTGTACCGCATAGGTTAAGATAGTATTAAATTACAAAGTTAGAGTGATGCTTTTTTCAAATCGTACACAAATCAAGTTAAAGAACTAAGTTAAAGAAGGTCAGTGTAACCTTGGAACTTATAGAAGGTGGACATCTCGTTGGCTTTATTGCTTATGTGCAGATTTTATTACTTTGTTATATTTTGTCATAAATAAAGGATTAAACATATAAGAAACTTAGAAGGAGTACATAAGCAGGTGATTATGATAATTAAAAAATATAACTTTAACTTAAGCTATATACAGAGTAATACTTTCTTCTTCAGGTGTAAAAACCCTTGGGTTTTAACTTGTAGGGTTTTTACTATTTTATATTAAGACTTCTTGAACGTATGTATTTTTCTGACATTGTAAAGAATGATACTGATAGTGTAATATGAACTAGTTTGATATTAGTAAGTGTCTAAAATTTCTAACCCACGATTTGGATAATGACATGAATGGTTTGTTTTATTGATAGACTGAGGAGGGTAAAAATATGAACTTTAATATTTGGCATATTAAGTATTAAGTAGAAGTTTCAAAAGTTTTGATCCAGACAGTTTCTTTGGTAAAACTATTTTATTGTTTGCTTTTTAAGCTTGTGGAATAATTAGCTTGATTATTCAGCTTTTGTCAGAGCTTAAATTTTGTACTTGGGTTCTTTGTATGTAAACATGTTTGCCACCATATACAGCTTGTTCTTAATATTCCTTATATGGCATAATAACCTTGCTATCACTTCTGGTTGACAATCCCTCAGTGTAATAAACTTGATTTTTTTTTTTTTTTTCAAAAACTTTTTTCTAAGAGTTCAAAAGTATGGTTTGACTTGGTTTCAGTTACATAATTTGATTGGGTATTTCATATGTTTATTATTTTCTTGGTAAAGCTAAACTATTATACATCTTTCTTTAAACAATTTAGATTTATTTCTGCTTGTTTTCTGATATTTACTTATTCCTAACCAGTTTTTTGTCATAGCACTATTGTTGATATCTTTAATGGTATTCTGTATTTCAATCACATTTCACCTTAACCTTCTAAAGCATAATGATGGTATAATTAATTCAACCAGAGCCTTAAAGAGTCATTTGTAATTTTGTTCGTCTAGATAATTCTAGGTTGTTAGCCTTATACACATTTAACTGAATATATTTTTAATATTTAAAATGTTCGTATTGTTTACATTTGTCAGGGTGAAGTCTTAGAGGCCATTTATCTGACCATTTCTTTTGTTCAACTAGGTCATTTATTAGCAGATCAATATCATGTGTACCATTGATACCTGTAAATATTTTTATGTCTTCAGACAAGTAAAGAGTAGACTAGACAATTTCCGGAAGATACATACAATATAAGAACAATACCTGTTGCTTCATCTAGGTCATCCCATCTACTAAACTAAACTTTAAAATGAAAATAAAACTTTGAAAATTAGCCCTTATCATTCAAATATTTATCAAGCCTTCCTTTAAATCCCCTTAAATTAACTGCATCCACCACATCAGAAGGAATCCATTCCAACATTCATCCACACTGTTAGAAAAATAAAACTGTCTTAGATGAAAATTACTTCAATATTGCCAAAATTTGTGTACCCTAGTCCTACAATTCTCACCATTAAGTATGAAAAAAATATGATGTATTGAAAGTATCAATTCCCTTAACAGTCTTAGACACCTCAATCAGATCCCCTCTAACTCTGCTTTTTTCAAGAGAAAAAAAATTTCAGAGATCTTAACTTGTCCTCATAGGACAACATTTCCATCCCAAGTATTGTTTCAGGAGGATAATGTCCCCAGAAAAATAAAATTACCTCAAGATACCTTACATTTAATTTTCTATATTTATTATTAAGTCTGCTGCAGAAATACATTAAAAATAAACATTCAGTCATTATTACTAGCATAGGTATAGCATTGTCACCAGATGATAGATGTTCAGTCTCCATAGCTACAACCTTTGATATGTCATATAACATTCTCCTGTTATTTCTTAGAATGGTTAAATACTAAAATTGATACACTCGTCAGAGAAATATTCCTACCATTGATACAGCATACTTCTCCAGTACTGTTTGCATCTGAAATTATGGTGACTGCAGGTATAAATATTCATACAATTATCTCAGGGTTCAGTTTACAAAATATGGTCATCTTAATGCACAGTTTTGGTCTAAACCTAAGAAAGAATATTGAATTATTGGAAAAGTTTCAGGGGAGGGCTTCTAGGATGATTCTGTGGATAGAAAGATCATCTTATGGGGATATGTTACAATTTCTTGTCTTTTTTTCTTCTCAAGGAAAGGAGTTTAAAAGGTTCCTTAGTGCAGGGATGGACATCCTTGAAGGATCAAATGGTTTGTTTTTGAACATCATTAATAAAGATAAGAAATAGCATAGAACCTTGAAGTAAATAATATGTATTGAGATTTTGTCCTGTTAATTAAAGTCTTCTACCATTCGCCCAAGTCTCGGTTCATTTAATTAGTTTTTCTCCTGCCCTAATGTATGATCCGTCTAAAAAGTCTCTTAAGAGGCACCTTATCAAAAGTTTTCTGGAAGTCCAAGTATATTAGATTCACTACATTACCCAATAGTAGACCCAGGTACAGACTTTGCTTTATGAATTAACCATACATGTGTGTGTGTATGTGTATTCACTAGTAATTAATGTAAGACTGGTTTGGTACAAGTCATATAGAATGGACACTACTTATATTTCTGTTTCATAGGTCTTAATTCCTTTAATTTACTCAGTTTGAGTTGCATATTATCATAGAAGTAGCATTTTAACCAACCTTGTAACCACTATGTTTTCATGAAATTATACAATAATGAACTGCTACAACCAGGATTGAACAAAAAAAATCAATTTATTAAACAACAACAACAGAAGTACAAAATAAATCTTTCAAACAATTGGAATACAAGTTTTATCACTTACAAAAAAAAAAAAAAGTTAATAAATCTGTGCCTGGCCAGGACTTGATACTAATGTTAATAAACATTACAATCTAGATATCATTGTTATTAATTGCAATAAATAAAGGAATTAGGAAAAGAACCATATCTCGTGAACTAACTCATTTAAGCTCAAGGCAGGGTTTTGACATAATCTTTCACAACATTGATACCTGTACGTCACTGCTAGTGGAAGCTTGTGTCAGTTTCGTAATGCAAATTCACTATGTTCTGGCTGGAATGTGAGTTAGCACTTTAATATAACTAAAAATTCATAGTTGAATAATAAGTAATAATAGAAAGAATAATAAATGAACGGTAAATAAAACCGTATGAAAGGAAGTAGTATTCTCTATCTCCTACAACTTTTAAAGTAGTAAATGTATCTTCATGAAATTTGAAAAGCTTTTAGTAAACATTACAAGTCTTTTGTACACACAAAAAAAATCAGATTTTTTTAATTAAGTATTTTTACTGGTGATTTTCATGTTAATATTGGAAATACTTTTTCATCTTAAAGTTTTCATATTTCATTTGTTTAATCTCTAGAACCTCCTAAATTAATATCTAAAGTTTTTTTCTTCCAATAAAACATTATATTCTTTTGTTCTTTTCTCTGCTCTACCTCTATATAAGCTTGGTCTGTTAGACCAACCATGTAACCACTGCAGAAAATATATCAAATAAATCTGAATTACCATTTTTTTCTTTCTGGAATTACTGCAGATTTTAACAGAAGATCACTGATTTATTCTAAACATCCTCAGGTTCATAACTGTTTACATCTGTTTTTATTTAATTTTATTGTTTTATTGCTCTTTGGACCATATCTAATTGTTAAACATGCAACAAACTTGAACAGTGAAATGCATAGATGTTTTTTTTTTACTTTTCTAACCTAATAAATTTATAATTTTTATATTTTAGTTACTGTTATAACAACAACAAAAAAAAAAAAAATACATCCAAAACACACAAAATTTAGTAT
>NW_013666378.1:42505-62465 GCF_000517525.1 Limulus polyphemus | reverse complement strand
AGTATACTATAGTATTAGTTTTTTTACTTTTACTAACTAATAAATTATAATTTTATTATTTTAGTTACTGTTAATAACAACAAACAAAAAAAAAATAAACATCCAAAACACACTAAAATTTAGTATTTTTTTTTTTTTTTTGCTCTTGATCCCTATTAAAACTTAACCTTTTTTTAATAACAGTAGAAATTCATAACATAATCATATTTATTTCAAATATGCACTTAAAAACACAAAATAATAACATACCAAAGCAGACAATGTCCCGTGACTATTATAATTTAGCTGGCTTTCTAACTAAGCCACAAGTGCTAATTCCTTTAGTTAGCTGGTCGAGCTATACTTAGCAATGGTAACTTTGAATCTGTATTCCAAATAGTTCAAAAGCTGTCATGAAAATGAGCTAGCATTATATGTAAATCGGTAATTTAAGACTTTTTATTTTTATTGGTTACAAATAATGTGCTAGGAAACAGAGAGAATTATTGACATTTTTTGAAACACTATATGTGATAGGAGGGCATGGCATACGAGTTTAACTTTTTGGTTTATATTGTAAATCTAAATGATGTGAAGGCTATAGAATTAGGTTATGTCTCGGCAATGTCTCTACTATAACTTTATAATTTCTATTAGAATTCAGAAGCTGAAATAAGTGTGGAAAGAACATTAAAGTGGGCTATTCAGTTTCATGTCATGTGGTACATAGAAGTGAATATTAAGAAAGTAAAACTTACACGATATTAAAATTTGATTTATTAACTATAGTTTAATGTCAAGTTTATTGATATGCATTAATAATGAAGTAGTGTAATTAAATTTTGAATATAACTTTGTAAGAAAATTGTGACTTAATTTTTACCTACCTGTGTCTTGAAGCTTAATATATACAAGAATACATATATGTTTAGATTGAAATGTAGTCTAGATTAAATGCTGACAGGGGGGTTATTTTTAATTCCAAAACTTGTGTGTTTTTAGTTGTTTGTTTTGTTTTCAACTAATGTATATGTATATATTGAATGTAAACAAAAAATAATGTAAGTTATTGATATCTTTGAATTTATTATTGGTAATCTAAATTAAAATATTCTACTTCAGTGAAATTAATTCATATGCTTATATAAATTAATTGAAGTAACGTAAAATCATACATATAAGTATGCACACTATTCCCTTAAAAAGTTATAATTATTTGTTACTGTAAAAAAAAAAATCAATGGATATTAAATTGTTTCATTTACATTTTTTTATGTAAAAGCGATGGGCATGGCTATTTGTGTGGAAGTACGTAATAAATAAGCAAATTTCTTCTTAAAATCTTGCATCAAGTTAATATGAGAGTTCAAGAAAAGATATATAATTATCATTAAAAAAAACATGCCATATAACAGAGTTAATGTGTGTGGGGATGGGTGATATTAGTGGTACATCACTGCCACTAAATCTCTCATCCATTTATTTATACTAACAACTAGCCCAAGCAGTTGTCACCGATCTCAACTTTAATTGTGATTTGACATTCATTGTGACTTATAATGGTGTTATTGGTATCAAATAAGGATAGACAAGGTGACAGAAGGCCAATCGTTTTAGTAGTAACATACGTAGAAAAGTTTTGTACATCTGTTGCTTTAAATCATAGGGGCCCAGGTGATTGAAACCTGGTTATGCCTTAAAGCACGCAAAGCATCTTTAGGCTATATTTTTATTTAATGATAAAAACCATAGTTTTTGGCTTTTCTTTGCATATAGACGCTTGATACATTAAGAACGACTGAAATAATAATTTGACTAATAATTAATATGTATTTGTTACTTCATAGACTTAATAGATATTTGTGGTTACTTTATTAACATTTTTACGCTTATACTGTGAGGTAAAAATGGCTGCTGCTATGATTTTGCCTAGTTTATGAGCTCGTTCCTGTCCTAATTTGGGATCTTCTTTTTAATAAGTTCATTAAAATGTTAAAAAATAGAGATAAAGGGGGCCTGGCGAGGATGTTTGCCCCGGGGCCCTTGCTGGCTCTCAACGTTCTTGGTTACAAGTTTTTGTGATGAAAAGAATCATTCATAAATCAGTTATACAGTGAATCCCCATAGTTTGGGGTTGACATTCAACTAAAAATTATAATGGTAGTTTTACTGATCAACATCAACAAAGCATTTATTGGATTGTACTTTTGCCGTAATTGCCTCAGAAATAAGAAGAGCAAGAGCCTAGTAAACACAGCAAATTGATACCAAAATGTTGAGTGGTGGATGATGATAAAAATAACTGAAATCTGAAAATAGGCAAGTTTTCATCATTTGGAGCACTGTATATATGATATACATATGTGTGTGTGTGTGTGTGTGTATGTATGTGTACATATACATATATAATGTTATCTACTAACGCTATCTGCCATGGTCAGCGGCACCTGCAGTCAACTTTCTTTTTTCACTTGTATGTACCATGGTTTTAAGAACACTGCATTAATCAATTAATCAAACATAATTGATTAATGGCTCTAATCACATAGAATTAATTTTATTTAGAAGCCTAAAATACATAAACTGAAATGTAACATACTTAATATTAACTGTTTTTCAAAGGTATATACAAAACAAGAATAACACGATTATTATAAATCTTAGATTTCCCCCTTATTACATCACAACAACAAATCTTTTTCTATTGAAAGAGACTGTTCAACAAGTATTTTTACAATTAAAGTTATGAAATATTTTAATAATCCTCTAACTGGATATATCTTCCCTGAAACAAAACTGATGAAATCCTAAGTACAAAAGACATATATGTAAGTTCTTACCTATCATGTGATCTGAGCGAATATTCACGTGGCGGTAGAGATAAAGGTAAAATAGTAGTCCTCTGATTTGCAGGAAATATTGTAGGTCTGCTAAGAGATCCATGTCCTTGCCCAATTGGAACTGGAAAAGGTATCTGTGATTATTATTGTTTACTTTTTAGTTCAAAACAAAGAAGAAAATTTCATCATCTAATAAAATTGGCTCAAAATATGCGTTGCACACAATTAGATGATTTACATCAATACTAGATTACAAATCAATGCTGCAAAGATAGATGAGGCAAGCAAGTTTGATAGCAATAGAAATCAAACTTTAAATAAAAAAACTTGTAAGGATAAAATTGGGCAGAGCACAGAGAGTTCATTATGATGTAGCATTGAGTTTAACAATTAACAGACATAACAGCAAAGTTTCTATTTCTTGGATAGTTGGAATAATTGAAAATAGTAATTATTTGAAACACTAATTTTAATTGGTGATTATTTTCGTGGCATTCAATTTAATTGTAATTTCAGTTAAACAGTTGTTGGAATAATTGGAAATATTAATTTTTGGTTAGTTTATTTATGGCAGTCGATTTAATAGTAATTTGGATTAATTGATTTAATCATGATTTTTTGATTATTTTATGTAACACTATTTAATCAGTTAGATTGCCCAGCTCTATCTGTGGGTTTAAGAAACATTTCAGAATTGTTATGCTAAAATGAAGTTTAGAATTGTTGAATAAAATAAGTTTGTTCAAAAACCTTAGAAAGGAAAATGTCAATGTAAGGTAATAATCTTGTAAAGTAAAAAAATGAAAAATTGCCTTAAATAAATAACATGCTTTTGATTTATATGATAATTAGTGTTTCACACTTGTTTTGTAATATTAAAGGAACTAGAAATAGGAGAATTAGCTTCATTAACTCACATTTGACCCTGTTGATTGTTTGTGTTTCTTGGTGTCAAAGTCAAAATGAATTAAAAATTGCTTTTTTTTTAATATACAAATGAACATGCTTAGAGGTATTTTATTTTTAACGTGTGATCATTGAGTTTATTATGAGATATCTCATTGCTTAACTTATTTTAGTACAAATTATCAAATGGAATCGAAGCTAAGGAAAATCTACCAGCATGCTGGAACCTTAACTATTGATGGAATGGTAAGCTAAGTTTATTCAGTTTTATAAAATTTGATCAAATCAAATTCAACCAGTTTTGATGATAATGCTTACACAAGTGTGATTAACATAAATGTAATGTTATACTGAAGATGCATTGCAGACATCAACTAAAAATTATGAATTCTTGATAAGTGCACAAAATAAACTACAATTTTTATATTTTTTTTAAGTGCCACCAGGGCACGGTGATTAAAATTTGAGTTGCCAGAATAAATGTTTTCGTGCTGAAAAAGTTCATCCTCAAGTATCCATTTATTGCCAGGTTTGTTTTTTTCACTTCAAATAAATGAGCATTCACAGCAAGTCTGGGGTTTTTCTATATCGGGCAAATAGCACATTGTGGCTGAAACTTAGTAGTTAGTTGATTAGCTTAAATGCAGATAGGTCTAGATTTGCATCTAAGCGATCGAATGCATAAATATCAAATTTGGCCATATTTGAATACATTGAAATTTATTTTACACCTAGGCCTAAATCCAGTGCATGGACTGTATAAATCTAGTACTATATACTCACCAACTTTCAAGTCTCAATCAATACTTTTAAGACCTTGTAAGCTTTCTGAGTTAGATTAGAATGCATAAAATAGCAAGTACTTGTAATAATAAGCAAGATTTATATGCTGTTTCAACCTATATTGGCTCGCATTTATTAACTAGTGTTGGCCCGAGGTAGACGTTATAACGTGAGACTGGGCTGTAAGTTACCTCAACTTTCTCTGTGTGCCAGAGCGAGCAGGTTTGAATCTTTGTCAAGCAACATTTTGTTCAACAGTTTACTAGAAATCAGCCAAATAATCTACAAGCTAGTAGACAATATAAAAAAAAAAGAAACTCTGCAGTTGCAATGGAAACCATGTTACAAAACAACAATCCATGGTATGATCTTGATTTATTCTAAGAGTATACTCACCTTTACAGTGGCTGGAAATGATTTTTTATGTAGTGTACAATAATTTCCACAATATTTTTCGTGCCATTTGGGCACAATTTTTTAACCTTTACGTGCCCATCATGATTTTTAGGAGCATTTGGCTCTGAGTAATTGTTACTTTTGTGTCCCGTTAGCTACTTATCATAAGTAAGAGGGTTTAGTTTTGTTATTTCTGAAAACATCTCATTAATATTGATGGTTGGTTATGTTAAATGGAAACTGCAGGCTTTTTTAGTATTGTTGTTTCCATTTTAAATATTAAATTCAAACTTAATCTTAAGGACTGAAGTGTTCCCATATTGTGCTTTTGTCAGGAGATTGAATATTATACTTAATTTCTTTAAATGTTCACCTCACTCTCCAAGTCTGTTGTTAAAATGATCTTTATATAGTCTTTTCAATTCCATGGGCTAGGCGTGGCCTAGTGATAGCATGCTTGGACCATGAATCTGAGGGACAATAGTTCGTAGCTTGTTGCTGCAAAAAAAACAGTCCACAATTAGGGGTCCAAGAGTAAGTGGTGCTGTTGACTAGCTGCCTTTCCTGTAGTGTATTAATTCAAAATTTGGGACAGTGTGTATATGTGTGTGTGTGTGAAGATATCCCTTTATGTAGCTTTGTGGGAAAATTTTGAAATGAACTAAATGTTTTAATCCCTATGTATACATAACCTTTTTTCAACTCAACAACATAAATTGTTTTGGCTGTCCGTATTAAAGTAGCAAAAAATAAAAGTATTTAAAATGATTTCCTAAAGAAACAAAGATAAAAATGTGTCTTAATTTTCACAGAAAAATTTAGTGAAATTTTCATTATTGTATACTTGTTTCCAGACGTACCACTCTTCCGTTGATGACATGATTCAGCTAGGAGAGCTCGGGACAGGGACTTGTGGTCATGTTGTTAGGATGGAACACAAACCTTCAAGGAAAGTTATGGCTGTCAAGGTAAGCCTGCATATAATGAAAATCTTGAGCTTGCATTCTTAAAGTTTTTTTTTTTTTTTTTTTCTAAATAGATCCTCTAAGAAAAAATAAAAAACAGGTTTATTTTTATGTTGGTTAATGTCAGTTTTGTTTTGTTAGTAAATATCTGCATTGGCTTCTTGATAAAATTTTGATACTAGTAAACTCTTCCGGTGAGGATATCATGAGCTCGGTGACACTGAAGTCACAAGATAAACCAACACTGTGACACGATAATCCCACGGACTATTGTTTGATTGCCATAGTGTTTAAAGTGGATCATTCAGATGAATTTCACTGCTTTAGCTACAGACTGAATTGCAGCAATTATCACAAGAATAATAGTTAAAAGTACAGAAAAATCTCTAACAAACCTTTTTGTTTTTTTTCAAATATTTATAAAATTTATACTTGTTATATTTGTGTGATGATACATCCAAAGTTAAAAATGAAATGAGAAAGTTACTTTACAATCTGTCTTTCACGTTTACCTCTTATTTATGTAGTTCGAATTGTTTAAAATTAAATGTAAGTTTCATAAGTTCTTGTAAGATTGAATACTGAGTTTTTAAAAATTAATAGAATGTAGTACTCACAAAATTATTAATATAAAAATTTAGTAAAATAGGCAAAGAAATCATTAACTTATGTTTATAAAGAGTTTAAGAATTTATTCTAGTTTAAAAACTATTTTGAGCTGTTTTATCTTATTATAAAAATAGTGTCTAGGAAAACTTTCCCAAAATGTTAAGATTAATTTATTTTAAAACAATTACAAAAAAATCAAGGAATGTTGTGTCAAAATCTGATCTTATGAGTATTTCGTATTAAGAATTGAAGATTTGTTTTTACTTGTATGTGATTCTTAAGCTAAAGAAAAATTAATTGCACAATGGAAATATATTTGACCCATGATTTCAGCTAGTTTTAATAAAAATTGACATTTTAAGTTGATTGCCTTTTGTTTGTGTTAGTCTGTTTAATTTAATGACTTGTACATTAGAATAATTTCTAACTTGGTTTCACTATCTCTAGCAAATGAGAAGATCGGGAAATAAGGAGGAGAACAAACGCATCACTATGGATTTAGATGTTGTGTTGAGCTGTCAGGATTGTCCGCACATTGTGCAGTGTTTCGGCTACTTCATTACTGACTCAGAAGTGTGGATCTGCATGGAACTTATGTCCACTTGTTTAGATAAGCTGATCAAACGCCTGAAGAAGCCAATTCCAGAAATGATTCTTGGCAAAGTAGCTGTTGCGGTAATTGTTTAGAAAAAATTATATTGAAATTGTTTCATCAGTAACGCATAATGCATGATCATAGCTCGTATAAGCATTGTGATCGTATTTTTTACTTTTACATATTTGTATTTTACCTCTTATGATATGTATTATAGGAATTTGATTTATTGGTTGAAGTTTGTAGCATCTAGAAGTAAGATTTAACTTTATTATTATTCTAAGTTTGAAATTTTTTAATCCAATAATATCTGGTTTTTATTTCATCCTTATTGAATTCTCTTCTGTGGGCCATTTGTTTGTTATCATTGGTTCAAACATTAAAAATTTGATGTCTACATTATTAGTAAAATTTGCTGCTAAGGTGGTAATATTTACTAAGTTGTTGTTTTTGGGATCTTGTAACTATAACAAAATCGAATAAGATATTATCGTAGGTGACAATGTAGCATAGTGGCTTTTCTGTGATCCAGTGCTCACCCTGTCAGTTCAGCATTGTAATTTTTTTATGACAGGTGATTATTAAAAACAAATTAATCAACATAAAGTAGTGGCAAATTTAGTTTTTAAAAAACAAAACAAAATGTAGCTTGATACGTCAAATGTGGTTTTTAATTTGGGTACCATTATTATTGTCAGTCTTATACTCAATAAAATTAGCCACTTTATATGTGACATGTCATTAAAACTGTAAATTCCACCCATCATGCTTTTAAAGTTTTATTCTGTTAGTTTCATTAATACATGTCTGATCATTGTATTAATCATGAATTAACACTGAAACTGTAGGCCGATTAATTAAAAAATATCATCAGAATGAGCTAGACTTACAGGGAATTCAGTAATTTAAAATCTTGTATTTCTATTGGTTATAAATAATCCAATGGAAAATATCAGAGAGAGAATTATTGACATTTTTTTTGAAAGACTGGGTGTGATAAAAGCAAAGCAAGAAGATTGAAAGCTTTAAATTTACATTGTGTCTTAGCAGTATCTATAAATTGTAATTTGTGCCAAGCTCAGAAAACCGAAAATGGGCAATTCGGAGCTAAGAATTGTCCCATGATACAGAGAAGAAAGGGTTAATAATTTATTTATATATTTCCTTTTGAAATTAAGAAATGAAAACTTATATTTTATATTAAAATTTGAATTATAAACTATGGTTGATGCCAGGTTTATCGTTATACATAAATATTAAAGATTTGTCTATAAATTTACATAACCTCTGCTGGCTTAGTTTCATTAGCTTCAAAGAAATTATCAGTGTACAGTGAAAGGAAAAGTTCAAAAATGTGGAATAAAGTTAATAATACCATTTTTCCCTCTGTACTGACTGCAGCATTGACCTGAATGTTCCAAATTACTTATCATGACAATTTTAACTTTTAACCTATCTTATCTGCTTCCTTTATTTTTATGGTTTTATTGCTGTTCTTTGTATCCACTGGAGCATTAATCCTTGTGTCAATAAACAATAAACCATAGCAGCTGTCCATTAGAGCAGCACTTCCCAAACATTCAGGATCTGTGTGACCCCCATCTGTTTAAAAATGTATTTCAACTGCTCCTTTCTGCTTTGCTAAATATGAAGTTTTTTATGTCACATTTGCTCTCAAGCTCATGAAATTTTAAACTAGAATTTTGTTAAGCTAAGCTGAGAAGTTTCTGATTTTTTTTACATTTTAGTTATTTTTGTTGAAAAATGTACAGCAATACATAAGGTATATACATAAAAATAAGGATTTGTAAAACTTACTGTATACTTAAGCTATTTTGCACTCTAGTAAAAAGTTTAGTTGTTTTTCTGTAAGCCTTGTTATGTCACCCAAATTTTATGATTCAAAAAATGTATATAGTTTTTAGATATGTATTTTAGAACATAAATTATCTCGGTCACTAAAATAGAATGTCCCTAAACTACTATAATTTATCTGGCTAGATAAACTTACTTTAATCTTGCCTAAACGAATTTCAAGTGCCATGCCTATTGAGGATTCCCTCTTGTTAATAGGGAGAGAGAGAATAGCTTGAAGTCTTAAGGCTTTATCATATGTACTTTTATTTTCTGAATAAGGTTTTTATGATTGTCGAGTGTTGTATTTGATTCTTCATGTTTGTAAATTACAAAATAATAGACTGAATAAGCTTATTTTGCTGTATTTTTCACACAGTTTCTACTCTTTCCTAGACTGTGAATGCACTTCATTATCTGAAGGAAAAACATGGCGTTATTCATAGGGACGTTAAGCCTTCCAACATACTGCTTGACGAAAGAGGTGTGATTAAGTTGTGTGACTTTGGGATTAGTGGACGATTAGTGGATTCAAAAGCCAAAACCCGTTCTGCCGGTTGTGCTGCCTATATGGCTGTGAGTTGAATTTCTTTCAATTGCTTCATTTTTTTCTATCATGTGGCAAAAATATCAGTTTTTAGAATAGAGACTTCTTTGTTCAGTGAATTACTACCACTGTGGCTCAGGAGTGATCTTGAGGGCATACGATGCTAAAACTTGTTGTCCAGTTTGGAGCTAGAATAAAGAAAAGAAGAAAAAATTTGGGGGAAGTCTTATAAATTAGTTCTGAAAACCACATTACTAGTTTTCTAACTTATTAACTCTTTACAGTTAATTAGCATTATGCTGGCCATTTATGCATATGCATTCTTAAAGTTGTTCTTATCTATATTTTTTTATATTATACTTGGAGGTTGTTCAGGTCTTGAGTAACAAATCCCTTACCCATGATATTAGCTGGTCATAGTATAGATATTGTTACTTAATGTAGGCTTATATGTTTCATGTTTAGGAGTTTGCATACAAGTCAGAATATAGGAAATTATTAAGAATTGGTTATTGAAATGAATTGCCTATTAATAAACAAGATATATAACTAATTACATTTTGTATTATTAATAATTTTACTTAAAACATTTTAGTTATTTAAAATATTATGTCATATATGTTTTTTAAATTAAACACATGTTTGATTCTGGTCTTTAACTAACATCTGTCACTCATTTATATATAAGGGGTTGATAGATGTATTCTTTACTTATTTACCAATTTCTATCAATACACACGATTTGTAAGAGTATAATTTTTGACGATCGTGGTTTGTTTTACCTTTTGCTTTCTAGCCCGAACGAATAGATCCTCCTAATCCTAGTAGGCCAGATTACGATATTAGAGCCGACGTCTGGAGTCTTGGTATATCTTTGGTAAGATAGAACAGTTTCTAATCCATTATTTATTCTTTGTCAAGTTAATTTATCTCAGAAGTAGGAAACAAATCAATGAAAAATTAAGTTGATTCAGTATTTAGTTTCAAAAATTTTCATTTTTTCAAAGCAACTTGTTGTTCCATTTGAATCACCTTAAATATTATTATTATTGTTTGGTTATAGTACTTTAGATTAATTTGGTGTTTTAAAATCAAAATGAGATCCTTATTTTTTTCCATCCAAAATGTATTCTTAAAAGCTAAGGTTTTTTAAATTACTTTGACTTTATATAATGAGTTTAAAGTTACTTTAATAATTGTATGTTTCAAGTTTTTGTTTATTTGAGTCCATGCTGACTTTAAGATCAGTTTGGAGATAGTAAGTGTTACATAACTTTTTCAACTGTTTCGGGATAAGGGAGAGATATGGTCTCCTGAGATATGGTAAGCAGGTGTATAAGGGAAGTTTGGGTACAGTGGGTATCTTAGGTGGTTTGACAAACAAATTAGTTAGGAATTAGGAAGTTATTTTCTCCAAGAACTAATTCCTAACTCAAATTACCGATATTGACAAGCTAGAATATAAAATAAGAACCTTGTATCTTTTCTATTTGCTGAGATGTCACTCATGTACTGAATCAAACATAGTTGCCCCGCTCACCTCTTTCTATTTTTGGAAACGGTCCATTATATACACTTCAGTATATGAGATGTGAATAACCAATCAAAAGCTCAGAATGTCCCCCTAGTGGCTTTCTTATGTGTTAGGACACTATCTTGTTCTTTCGAAACAAGATTTCAAGGAGGTAGATTGTGTCTTTAGTCTGCTCAAAATTTCATATTTTTTTAGACCCAAATACAGCCTAGGTACCACACTTGATAAATTATAGTGGAATTCTATGGTATTAGTATAATAATTTATGATTTTTGGGTTATCCAACTATATATATAAAAACCTAAAAAAAATTATTTTGTTTCATATCCTCCATGTATGAAATTTTACAAGGTTTAGCAACCTACGTCAAGCAGCAACTGAGTACAAAGGTCGTAACTAGAAGAGATAATTGTTTGCTTTGCTTCTTTATTTACTGTTCTGTGTTTTAAGAAAAATAAGTTTAAGAATTTATTTCTAAATTGTAATTATACATATATAATGTGACTAATAACGTACATGATATTTTGAAAGATGTTCTGTGAACTTGTGAAAAATTAAGCATTTTAAAAATGCCCTAAAAATCTGAAACCATGAACTGTAAAATGAATTGGCTTAGAACTTGTTAAATGCCCCCTGTAAAGGATTTATTGATATTATGTCAAATAAAACAAGATAAAAGGCTGATTTTTGTGCAGCACCAATAACTTAGAACCATTAAGACAACCAGTGGCTTCATTAGGATGTGTCCCTGTAATGAACAGATTTTGATGCACTTTATTATAATAATTGTGACTCTGGAGTGGTTTATTTTATTTTCAACATGAAGGTAAAGTCAGGCTTATAAAGGAAAATGTATGAGTAAATCTAAAAAACACAGCATTGATTCTATGTTTGTAAGTTATGAACTTACATCATCGAGAAAGATATACGTTTAGGATATACTGTAGATATATGTTCAGGACATCTGTAGCAGTACACACACACACACATACACACACACTGACTGCTCTTTTGCAGTTACTTTTTATAAACAATAACAACCAAGAATTAAAATAATTTAACTTTGGATTCTTTTATTAAGCCATAGTTTTTATAAAAACATTTTTCATCCAAGCTAGATTTGGTAGGTTATTAAAAGGGTAATACCGGGATCGGATTGGTTACCTTATTATAGGTTATCTTCAAGGATATTTTATACACATATTTAGTTATATAGATTTGTATTTGTACAAATGAAACCAACAATGTGTGTGTGTGGCCTCTCTCACTTTCCCTGGTTAATCTTTAAAACAGCCTAGCAACACTAAACCCGTTTGTTAACTTTTTGTTCGTTTTTAATTTCTACTAAATTTGAACACCTAGCTTGTGTGTTATTATTGATTTTAAGTTTTAATCTGGCCACGTTTTGTTTATCGGTGAAGGCAATTAGTTATATCTACTTCTTGAAGCACAAAAGTGTTGTTTTACTGTTTAAAGGTGGAACTAGCAACAAACAGGTTTCCGTATCAAGGATGTAACAACGACTTTGAAGTTCTCAGTAAAGTTTTACAGGAAGATCCTCCTCATCTACCATCAGATGGAAATTTTTCTCTAGATTTTTGTAGCTTTGTTAATGATTGGTGAGTTTATGTTTTTCATTTGTAAAAGTAATTTATGATGGGGTGTTGAAGATCTGTGGTTTTTTTGAAGAGGAAGTTTGTACCTGGCTCTTTTAATTATGATTTCTTTACCAAATATACAAATTTATTGAACAAATGAAAAACCAACAATGTGTGTGTCCTCTCTCACTTTCCCTGGTTAATCTTTAAAACAGCCTAGCAACACTAAACCTGATTGTTAACACTTTGTGTTCATTTTTAATTTCTACTAATTTTGAACACCTAGCTTGTATGTTATTATTGATTTTAAGTTTTGTTTATCGGTGAAATCAATTAGTTCTCTGGAAATCAGTTGTTTAATATTTTACGAAATTTTTTTTATTTTCGTTACAACTATCATTTTAATATATTTTCCAGTTTAATCAAGGATTATGAAAAAAGGCCAAAGTATCGTAAACTTTTGGTAAGCTGCTTTTTTTTTTTTTTTTTTTTCTTGTGTAGTATTATATCATTCAAAACCAACTTATATTTTTAAATATAGATATATACAAGATCTAAATTTTGTCATTTATTTTAAGTTAACTGTAATCGGATAACACCTACTTAACATTTTTTAGAATGTAGTAGGTGATGAAACCAGTTCACGGTATTTCAATTCATGGTTTACTTTACCTACTATCTATGTATTTGTTAAAATGTATTGTAAAATATCTAAAGTTTGTTGATCTATGTAAGATCAATTTGAATTACTTTTTTAATGTGGCTTAGAACCAGTTTCATGCATTGTCTTGCCTTTAAAAAAAATATCAAGGTAATGCTATCATTTGGGAAATTATGGATACCAAAATGTCCTTTGCATTGCCCACCATTGCAAAATCTTTAAAAGTTTGAAGTTTTACTCTTAGACTTGGCTGAGTGTGGCCCTTCATTTAATGTTCTGGACTATGGATCTGTAGTTTGTATCTCATCAATGGCCAAAAATAATCATACACCACACTTTGAGCCATGGGTGCTCTATAAGAGTGACAGTCAAATCCAACTATTCATTAGGAGAAAAGTAGCCAAGGGATGGTAGGTGGGTGCCGCTGTCCCCATAGTCTTATCAGTTCCAAATTAGGAAGGGCTGGCACAAATAACCCTCCTGTAGCAAAGCATAAAATTGAACAATATTGTAAACTTATTTGTATAGAATGGGTAAGAACTTTTTATTTCATTTTTTTTATTTAGCATTATCTATATGAATTCTGAAATTATGTATTTTCCCATAAATATTTCTTCTTTTCCAGTACAATACATCTAAATATTTTTAGTTAAATTTGAAAAACTGTTGATATGCTCTGTTAGTGACAGCATTCCAGTGTCACTGTGGCTTCTTCCAATTTTATTCTTTCTTTCTCTTCTTTTTCTTTCTTTCTTTTCTTTTTGGTGGGAGTAAAATTTTGGGGGTTATAAAACATATAATTAGATTTAAATCCAATCTGGTCTAGAGAGTGAAAGTTAAATTATTCTGCATTGTTGCAAGACTCAAACATGAATATTAAGATTTGTTACTTGGTGTATGATCTTGTTAAGTTAAGCAGTAGTTGTTATAAAAGTTTTTAGTTTCACTATAAGTTGGCCTCTGTAAGATGGATTATACCTGCGTATGATATTAGAAACTAGTGTTAGAAACGTATTACAAAGATATAAACTGTATAAGCTACCTTTTTATGTTTTGTTACATAGAACAGGGAGTAGTTGTGATCACAATGACAAATGCCGATAGTCTTATTTATATCTTCAGTTGGAATTTCCAGTAGTGAGGAAGCATTACCGTATGTACTCCTTTACTGGTGGCATGTTGTTCTGTAATAGTAAATTTGAGCCATGTTAACTAAAACGAATTAGTTGTTTTGTGTTTTGAAATGTGTTTTTTGAAGCAGAATGTACATATACATTTTATACTGTAGTGAGTTTAGTGAGATGAAGACTTGTTTAATTTCTTGTCATGCTTTGTTAAAATTAATTGTTGACTGTGTGTCGAAGTTTGAGTTTGTAAATGCGTGGTGAAAGTTCTAACATTGTTTCTTAACCTTAACTTCAGGAGCATCCTTTCATTAAGCGAATGCAGAACACTCACGATGGTGTTGCTGCTTGGTTTGCTTTTGTAATGAAAACCACAGAACTGCCAGCACCTTCCCCTCTACATAATCACTGGAACAAATGAAGGCAGTCAAAGAAGTCCATCCGATGTGTTATTCAGTTGCCAAAAGTAGTGTTACTGCAGCAGGCATGCGGTAAGAACACCAACCTGCTGGACATTCCTGTTGGACTAGGGAGGGATGACAGCCACACACTTTGGCCATCTTAGATGTAGAAAGAGCGATATTCAAAACACTTTAAAAAGGTTTTAGTAACCATGTGGCTTATTAAAGGATGCAAATTTATCTCATTTGCAGTAAAGAAGTAACAAACATCATTTTTGAGTGGAGTTGTTAAAGAAAAGATGTAACTGTTGATGGGTATCATTAGATGTGTGTTAAGGACATATTTTGTATATACACATATATATATATCTAGACATGAGAGATTATTCAAATTAACTTCTCAATCTGTACAGAGGTTATTGGCACCTTGTGGTGTATTTGGGAGTTGTTTAATACTAATTCAGAAAAAAAAAACGAAAGAAATTTTAATGTAAACTTGAGAATTTAAGTAAAATTATTTAAAAGTAGATATTCTAGATTAAGTACATTACTTTTTGTATGCCCTGACTTTGTGATCATGTATCGAAGCTGAACAGAAAAATATCTAGGAAAGTCCAATGGTCTGTTTTCTCTGTGTGAACTACCTCGGCTGATAGCCTCAAATATATTTATTCTCTTAAAAAAAAGAAAAAAAAAAAGAGGGTAATGAATAAAAATGAATTCCTAGTTTTTCAAACGTTAGGTTATTTTTATTGTGCAGTAATTTTAGTTGTGTTTGATATATGTGTAGGAGAACAATTTTCATCAAAAGACAATTCATGAAAAAAAAAAGTGAAGCAAGCTGAAAATATTTGAATTATGTTTAAAAAATATTCATGCTTTTTTTTAGAGAAAGAGAAAAAAATACGGACGTATCTGTGACATACTGTTAATGTAGGTTTCAACAAGTCCATAAATTTTCACTTTTAAGTGCCATCACAGAATGTTTAATAAGTTTAGTAAGGAATTACCAAAATGAAAGAAAAAAAAATGATAGTGAAACGCTGACTTCTTTAGTTATTGGCATTCATTATAACTTCATATGAATCTTCAATTTAACTGTTGTTGATAAGTTATATTATATGAACTTATCCACTGGAACAAAAGGATTTTTTTGTGTGCAAATTTGAGAAATTTCAGTATTTTTTTTTTTACGTTATAGGACTGTCTGTTTCATATCTGCTCTGCTTGTAACTTTGTGTTTTCTCTGTAATTTATACCAGATTTGATTTACTGCATCAAAGCTCCTGTAAAGTAGACTATTTTATTTATATTGGGTGTTACCAACTGTCAGGCCAAGGTTAAATCTTGTGTGCATAATAAGCTTTGTTAGGTGTGTATTTTAAGCAGGATAAATGATTATGTATTAAAAGAGAGCTTTATTTATGGAGTTCGTATAGAACTTGGAGCTAAATATACTAAATAAATGGTCTTTGTTAGTCATTTAGTGATTCTTATTTCTGTGCCACATGTGAATAAAGAAACAAGGAAGACCAGTAAGGTCTTATTTTAAAAAAATAAACGAGAACAAAAACACCACCATCCAAAATATATTGTTGATGCCCAGCTATAATTCTTACTTAAATTATTTATCAAATATTTAATGGTTTGTTTTGGTTAATTTTTTTAAGATTATGTTTTTTAATCTCTTAATCTAAATTCCTATAAATTATTTTCAATAAAAGCTAGTATTTTTTATTGGAAGTTTTAAGCTAAAATCATTTTGGTTTTTAAGAAGCACTAAAAGCATTACGGATAGTTATGGCTTGCTTGAGACTTAGTACGTGACAATCTAGAAGTGTTAGAAATGTATTTTGTCATTAACACACATAAGTAATTGTGCTGTTATAATTTTAAACTTGAATTTGAATATTTGAAATTAGCATGCGAGTGGTGAAATATATATGATTTAGTATAGGCAATGTATTAAAAGTCTTGTTGGACTTTCGACTAAAGAGTTTCAAACTACATAAGACCTGTGTCAGCTGAGTGCTTGAAGCCTATAAGTGAAGATAAAAACAGAGTTACTGGAATGGTGTAATACGTTGTTTTAAGAATTTGCCAAATTGATCATACGATTGTTAACATTTTTTTGACAGAATAACTAAAATCAAACTCCGTTATTAGTATTTCTCAGTTCTGGTGAGAAAACTAACCTGTAGTATTATTACAGTGTCATTTATTTGATTGTTTTATTTTTTCTTATGTGCCAGTGTCAAAACAAGTGATGAACGTCATTTAAGTATTATTGCTTACTAGAAATACAAACATTTTAAAGTTACTTCCAGTTAGACAAGCCGCTTCAGCATAGTTTAGCAGAATCAACTAGATTCAGCTGTTGTTGACAACTACATATACTACTCTTGTGTTTATACAACTGAAAAAAAAATCATAAATTTATTATCAGATATTGCATTTTATACAGAAAAATTAAAATGCTTGAAAATGAAGCCCGACGATAAAGATGAAGGCAGTTGATAAGACACGAAACATTTTCATCAGTAGCTGCTTTCTTTTTTTTTGTAGTATTTGAAATTAAACAAGCATGAAATAAGAATATATTTGTTCAGTATTGTATAATCAACAATCCTGAATTACGTCTAAGAGAACGAAATATAGTTTAATTACAAATGGTGTGAAACATTATAAATTAAACCATAGTCTGTGAGGAGAAATTAGGTAGTATCTTTATCTTTTGCTATTATATATATATATATAAGAAGTAAGAATATTTAAAATACTAAAAGTTTTTTTAATGCTGTATAGGTAATTGCTACTGTAGGAGTGGAAATTAGTGTCATACTTAGGATTTGGAAATTTGAATCTGTTTCTTATACAGAATTTTAAACATATAACTTTATTCTATTAGTAACGGTGTTAATTACTGATGTAAGATGAAACTTTTTGTATGACTAGTCTATATTTCTGATTTAGTTTGATGCCATCAGACACCACTGTAGTCTTTGTAATTTTTTAAACTTGTTTTCATTTGATTTTTTTTTTTGTAATGTTAGACTAGGGAAAAAGCTACAGTAATAGTGAAAACCTAGAGAGTTAACTTGTTTCCGTACAAACTTTCCAACAACTGCATAAGTACTTAATTATTACGTAATCTCGGTAAATGATGGAGAACACTAACCCAATCGCAGCACAATGGCATGCAGAAAGTACTGGAAGCAGTTTCTTTTAAATTTGAAATGAAAGTTTTGACATATGTCTAGCATTTTTATTAAATCCTCTAAAGGGTTAATGATTACTCCAAATAATACTGAGTATCTATATCTAGCATTTATATTTGTAATTATGAATTAATAAGTTATTAATGCTCTATAAATTACATGGAAAAGTGATCCTTTTTATTGATAAAGAACAAAATAATTACATCTTAAAAACTCCGTAACTGTTGTACACTCTACTAAAGTAAAAATATTAATGAATTGGATTTGAATTCATAGTGTTGATTCAGTTATTTTGATGTACTATTCTACCTTGAACTTTTTAGAATATTATATTTCTTTGCCATTGAATAAGTTGAGATTTTTTTACAAGTATCCTTTTCCTCTTTTTTTTTTTTTATTGAATTTCAGAAAAAAAGGTGGAAAAGAGAAATTTAAATGTTTTTTACTGCTTTATTTAGTTCTTTTCAACTCCTTTGAAGGAGGATTTGGAAAGAGCAGATTCATCTGATTTAAAACAAATGATGTAGATAAGGATTACGAACTGTAATGGTAAATTAATCAAAGACTACTTTCTTTTGCTATGAAAGTTATCAAACACATTTGATGGACATATTTTTCCTTTCCCATAAATTTTTTAATCCTGCTCCTGCTTGTATGTACTTCATACCAGTAAAAGGGGGAAGGGGGGGGGTTCAAAAACAAGTAATGTAGTGTTTACTACAGCATTTGATTATATATATATATATAGTAAGGTTTAAGAATTTTAAAACAGATCTTTCTATTATTATTCCCCTCTTTTTACAAGATACAATAAATGCTAATTTTGTGTAAATTAAAGAAATAAAACATGAAGGGGAGGGGGGCACTTAATTTTCTCCAAGAACAACCGTAACATTTTAAACAGTAATGTTGGTAAATTAACTTTGCAATTAACAAAACAAAACTAATAGTTACTTTGGGGATAATGGCCTAATAGAAAGGTACGTAATTTATTTATTATGAATAATGCTAGTGGGGTTTAAATGATGGATAAAACGTTAAAATTAGTCACTGCTACCACATATTATAAAAACTAATTTAGTGAAAGTGTTTACTAATTAATTCATCCTCGGACTTGTGCTATAGCAGCTACATTCTTCTCTAGTATAGTGAGTGCTGTATAGAAATAGACCGTTTTTCGAGAAGCATGTTGACTTAAGTTGTTAATATTACACTTTTAAACAAGATGGTATACAATGATTATATTTGAGGTAGTTGATATCTAAGAAATTGACCGTTTAACTAATATGGATCTAAATTTTTATGCTCTTCTATAACTAATAACTGTGAACATGTTTGAAAACATTGGATGAAAAGAACGTTACTACTTAGACTAAAATGGTAGCTTAACCTTATCTTTAAATCTCTTTCTACATTGAGTTATTATTTTTCAGGTGAATGGATCTCAGTGAGACCTGACATTTTAACTTTTATATAAGCATGTTTTTTTTTTCTATGTCGAAGGTATCTCTTCAAGTTAGCAGTCTTGTTTTTCGAATTTGTTGAATGCTTTCTGTAGTGATATACTTCAAATTTATTTTACATTGTATTTAAGCAAAACAAGTGAATCATTAAGTAAAAAATTGTGTTAAAAGATGTGTTAAGAAAAATCACCGAGTAAAAAAATGTGTTAACTTTATTTTTACAATATAATTTTTTTAACAGTTGGAAAATTTAGAAATTATATTATTTACACATCATGGTCGATTACAAAATAAACCGTTCTAAATCATGTGTGCTTAGATTAAGGATTAACAGAAGTTACAAAATAAACCGTTCTAAATCATGTGTGCTTAGATTAAGGACTTAACAGAAGTTACAAAATAAACCGTTCTAAATCATGTGTGCTTAGATTAAGGACTTAACAGAAGTTACAAAATAAACCGTTCTAAATCATGTGTGCTTAGATTA